>NC_056733.1:1162423338-1162580838 GCF_019279795.1 Protopterus annectens | reverse complement strand
ATATATATATATATATATATATATATATATATATATATATATATATATACATATACACACACATATAGGATCATAGGAGACTACTAGGCTATTATCGACCAGGAGGTAATTTTAAGCCTAGCAGTTTCAACCCAAAGTAATACCATAGAGGTGCTAGTCAATACTCAAGACTGCTTGTAGTGAAGACTGCCCATATCCTGGAGGGTTATGGGCACTGTCCCCGTGCCCCATCCACTCATCCAGGTTCCTCTTGAACAGTGTCATAGAAGTACTCTGTTTCATATGAATTGGTAGCCTGTTCCAAAGATGTGGCAGTACCTGGGAGATAAATCTGTCCCTCCAGCATGTCCTATTTAAGTCACAAGCCACATTTAAGTCCCTGGAACAGGTAGCCCTAGACCCATTTGATTTACAGATGTGCAATAAGTTCATTATGTTTGGGTCTTGGGTTCCTTAAGAAGTCTATATGATAAGGAGTATAGTGACAGGGATCTTAGTTGGTCCATGTAAGGCACATGCTGGAGGCCCTTGATCTTCTTTGTTAGAAACATCTGAGGTCTCTCTAATTGCTGTAGGTGCTTAGTACGGTACATACCAAATGGGGTGTTACACTTAATTATGGGCCGGATAAGTGCCAAATATAAGAGGGTTTACTTCATTTGATCTCAAGGTGATGCCTTTACTAATCAAGTGAGCTATATGGAAAGCTTTTCTTACAATGGTAGACTCATGGTGGTCAAAGTTAAGGTCACGGTCAACCTGCGATCCCAGGTCCCTTACTACTTCATTGGTGCTTAGGGTAATGTTATTGATTTTATAGTGTGAAGGGACTTTCTTTGTGCTGAAGGGAATGGTGATGCATTCCTTTGCATTCAGTTTGAAACTGTGACTAATACACCAGTTGTTTGTCTGTGTGAGACCATCCCTGAGTATACTGACATCATTTGGGGATTCAGTGATTGCACCTAATTTGCAGTTGTCTGCAAATTGGTCAGCCATAGCCCTTTAGTTTTGACCTGAACTTCTGAGAACTATATACTAAACAGTAGGGGGCCCAGCACTGACCCCTGTAGCACCCCACTAGTAACAGGTCTGCTGGGTGATGTGGTGTCACCCACTTTGATAGTGGTTGTATGGTTTGTGAGCCAGTTGGCAACCCATCTTAAAACAAAGGGGTTTTCATTCAGTTTGCTAAGTTTATCAGTAATGCTTGAATATGGGATTGTGTTGAAAGCCTTTGCCAAGTCCAGGAATGCTGTATGCACAGATTTGCCCTCATCCATGGCCTTGGTCACACTTTCAAAGAAGTCCACCACATTTAACAGGCAGGATCTGCCCTTCACGAAGCCAAATTGTGCAGAAAACAGCATTTGGAGGTCACCTATTTATTTATGAGGTTCATAGGTTCATAGGTCCATAATGATACATTCCATGGCCTTAAAGATGAGGCTGGTCAGACTTATGGGCCTGTAATACCTCGGTTCTTTTGCTAGGCCTCCTTTGTGGAGGAGAATAACTGTTGATGTTCTCCATTCCACAGGAATAAGGTGCCACTACCTCCAATAGCAGACCTGTCATGAGTGGTGTCCCCCAGGGATCTGTCCTGGGACCCCTATTATTTGGTATCTACTTCTCAGAGGTCCAGGCAAAGATAAAAGGCCTGTGGCTGACCAAGTTTGTGGATGACTGTAAGTTGGGTGCTATCATTGACTCCCCAAATGATGTTAACATACTTCAAGAGGGTCTCACAGCAACAAATGACTGGTGTCAAAGTCATGGCCTTATGTTAAATGCAAAAATATATTATCACACCATACGGCAAAAACTTGACCCCTACTGATTACCACATTAGTGGCAACCCCCTAAGCATGCAACTTGTGGTGAGAGACCTGGGTACACAAGTTGACAACAATCTCACATTTGACCATCACATAGCGGCAGTGGTCAGAAAAGCCTTTTACTTGATTAATCTCATAAGTAAAGGGATTGCATCTAGAATAAAGGAGGTTATTACCTCTCTGTACTCCTCCCTCATTAGGCCAACAATTGAGTACAACTCGCCATTTGGTATGTACCTCTCCAAACACCTGCAGCAACTGGAAAGGCCACAGAAATACCTCACAAAGAGAATCCATGGCCTCCAACACCTGTCCTATGTGAACAGGCTCAAATCACCATCACTCTACTCTGTATCATACAGATTGCTCAGATGTGACCTGTGTCTCACCTATAAGGCAATCTCAGACCCTGCTCTACTAGAGATGCTCCATATCCATAAGTCTAACTCCTTACGTAGTACCAATCAAAAGACTTAAATCTAATATGTGACATTAACAAAACCTGCTGGAGAGACAGGTATGTCTCCCAGAGGCTGCCCTGTCTCTGGAATAGACTCCCCATACACGTCAAGCAAAGTATGTCCTGACCCTCTTCAAGCACAACCTTGATGAGTGAATGGGCGACCACAAATTTTCCCAGGGGTTCCACCTGTGTTGCTCATTGACATGGGCGACAGGTGCTGATTATGGTTTCTTTTTTGGGGATAAACTCTTGGGTAGGCTTGTAAGGGCCCCAGAGCCATTAGCCTAGTAATCTCCTATGATTTAATGATGCTAGTTCATGTTATAGCCTGTTTAGAAGACAGCCTAGGATGTCATCTGGTTCCACAGAGGGCATGTTCTTTGCCTTGGAGAGGGCTTTGAGGACCTGTTTTTCAGATATGAAAGGTGGAGGGGGAGTTTGGCGGAGGGTTTGTTGTAAGTTAGGAGAGGAAAAGGGAGTGAAATTTTCACCAAACCTATCCACTAGTAGGTCCCCTATCCCTGTCAGGTCAGTGTGTGTGATACCATTGGCCACCAACCCTTTAGGTTATGTACATAGCTGTAAAAAGGTCTTATGATTATCCTTGGCAGTACGTACTAGGTTTCTTTCAAAGGAGCTCTTGGAGAATTTGACAAATTGTCCTATTTGCCTGTTAAAGCTGAAGAGGGTGCTTTTCTATTGGTGGGTCCTTGTTTTCTTGGACAGCAACTTTTTGCATTTATTGTAGATTTTTTTGATTCTGGAAGTCCACCATGGCAGCTTGACTTTAGTTGGGGCTCTGGCTTTGATTCTGTCTGATACAGCCAAGTTTATGCACTTATGCAAGTGATTGTACTGGGCTTTAGTGTAAGCTTCGATGTAGTTACAACTTTCAGCTTGGGGTGGTTTGGAATGCATTTATACCTTTACCTAGGAGAGTATAGTCTGCCTTGGTGAAGTTTTTAGTCTGATTTCATCCTTTATGAGTTCTGGTGTTAGTGTCAGTTCAAAGGTGACTGATTTGTGGCCAGTTTTAACTAATGAGGGTCCAACAGTTGCAGCAGTGCACCTGTTTGACATGTTGATGAGGACCAGATCTAGAATGTTTGTTCCTGTTTTTGGGGTATGGACAATTTGCTCCAGGGCATTTGAATTCACAAAGTCAAGGAACTTTTGTGCTAGCAGGTTTGGGCTAGAGTAGGTTTCCCATTTGATGATGAGATAATTGAAATCCCCTATAACCAATGTGTTGGGTAAAATTTGGATTGTCTTCAGTTTGGTTAAGTAGGCTTTGTATGTGTCGTGACCCACGGAGGGAGAACTATAGCTTGCTAGAACTTGAATTAAGGTCTTACCCAATGTAACCTGGACCTGGAGTAACTATATGGAGTTGTCCAGTCTAACTAGACATGAGGGGAATTTATCTCTAATATACACTGAAACACCGCTTCCTTTGGTTTTCACATGTTCATTTTGCGGTCTAAAGGTATCGAAGGCATTGTAATCTTGTAGGGCTGGGGAACTCTCTGTGGCCTTAAACACAGTTTCTGTGACTGCACAGACAGCTACATCTTCTAGTGATAGAAGTGCTTCCAGGGAGTGCAGTTTTTGGTTAAAACTCCTAACATTTAGCAGCATGACTCCTTATTTTATTCTGATTGGTTAATTTCACTTCAGTACTGCTTTTGAGACCTTGCCTAAAAAGGCACTATGGGGGAGGTAAGAGTCTTTGCCAGCAGCCAAAAGCCTAGGGGTGCCAGGTGCAAACCACCTCTGACAAAGCAGCAAGGTTTGTAGAACATGGCTTCCCAAGCAGACAGGAACTGGACCCCTTGGAATGACACCAAAAACTAAACCAGTTATTGAAATCAATCATTTTTTTTCTTTATACTGTATCATCATTCTAGGTGAGGGTAGTATGCTGCTCAAGGCCAGTGACATACCTGCCTGGGACAAATACTCAGAGAGCTTGATGATGGCAGTAGTGCAGCAGTAGTGTTGTTGCCTCACAACAAGAGGTTCTACAGTTCAATTCTCAGCTGGAGTGCCTTCTGTGTGGAGTCCGCATGTCCTCCCTGCATTCGTGTGGGTTTCCTCTGGGTGCTCCAGTTTCCTCCCACATTACAAAGACGTGCATCTGGAGTGTTTCTCCTCGAGCCTCCGCTGAAAATTGGCTTAGTTCCAAGTCAGACATTCTCATTTAATAAATGTTAAATAAATAAAATAAATAAATATAGTCCTGTAAGGTACATCTCAGGTCATTCACACCAACATGAACTATAAATGAGTCATAACGGTACTTCTTGCTGAGAGACCTGAGTGCATCCATGATCTGGTGAATCCTGGCACCAGACAAGCAGCTGACTGTGACTTTTTCCTTTGTATCTCACTACTGAGTCCCCAATGACAAGAAAATAGTTTTTTGCGTGTTGCACCTTACGGGCTTGGTGGGTGAGCCGTTGGTGTTGCTATGTGTCATGGGTGCTGTGGATACTGTGTTAGCTGTAGCAAACTTGTGTTTTGGAGGTCTCTGGTGTTTCAGTATGTTTTTCAAGAGAACCTCTGCTATGTGGATTTATGTGTTTGATGTGTGGTATGTGTATGAGTAGTGGTACTATGTGATTATGTAGTGGTGGGTGAGATGACAACCTTCTCCATGTTACTGATTTCAGTAAGAGAGAACATGGATTCTAGATTCTTGGTGTAAATACATCTGTCACCCCTATCAGTTAACTGAGTTTTCAGAAACTCAAAACTGATATGGCTGAGACTATATGATCGAGTTTATGAAAACCTAAAGCTTATGAACAGATACTGCGGTACAGTAAGGATCAAGAAATTTACCCTTTTCCTCACTGTAGTAAGATCTTGGAGTTGGTATACATAATTTCTAGGCAATGTGTGGGGTGCATGGGGGCTTGCCTCTTGCAAAGACGTACAAAAAGTCTGATTTTTGTGGGGTTTTTTGATGTTCACGTTTTTGGAAATTTGATCATATGGTCTCGACTGTATGAATTTTGAGTTTCTGAAAACTCAATCATCTGACATAAACCCGTATATATATATATATATATATATATATATATATATATATATATATTTATATATAAATATATGCACACACACACACACACACACACACACACACACACACACATATATATATATATATATATACACATATATACATTTATACATAAATAAATATATACACATACACACACACACACACACACACACACACACACACACACACACACACACACACATACACACACACATATATATATATATATATATATACATATATGTGTGTGTGTGTGTGTGTGTGTGTGTGTGTGTGCGTGAGCACATACATATATACTATATACACCCATCAAGGCATACTACTTAACAAGTATCTGTACTACATCTGGAGTGCAGCAGGTAATGTTGTCGCCTGACAGTAAGAGGCTCCCGAGTTCGATTCTTGGACAGTGTGCCTCTGTGTAAAGTCTGTATGTATTCTTAGTGTCTGCATGGGCTTTCTCTGGATTATCCAGTTTCCTCCCACATCCCAAATGCATGTGGTAGGTGGACTGGAAAATGTAAAGTGTCAATAGGTATGAGTGTATGTGTATATGTATGTGAGTTATGGAAAAAAAAAACAGTGGAAGGGTTGGTGACCTGGTGGTGTACATTGACTCTAGATGATTGTTACTGTTACAGTGACACTCCAACCCCTTGTGCAAAAATAAAAAAAAAAAAGAAAGGGGGGGGTTGGATGGATGTAGGTTAGCAGACTCATACACACACGCGCACACACACACACACACACACACACACACACACACACACACACACACACACACACACACACACACACACACACATACGGTTTACTATTGGAATGTTGAATCAGCTTTGAGCAACCAATTAAAATGTCGACCCGAAATGCTGAATTTGAAATACTGAAAAGTAAACCAAAATTCATACATCAACCACCATGGTTTGATGGATTTAGCATAGCAGGAGGTGATGTCATTTACCTCCTGCTATGCACATTAATGTACTGTTGAACTGTAGATGGCTTAGTGGTAACTAGTTGTGGCTATGTCGTGCAGGGTCCTGGGTTCAAGTCTTGCAAGTGCTGGATATTTCTGGAGAGATGGATTCCTGTCCCAGAGACTTCCTATACTCTGGAACAAGCTACCCATCTATGTCAAGCGAAGTTCCTCATTAGCACTCTTCATGATAATTCTTGATGAGTGGATGGGAAATAGGAAATACACTCCGGGGATCACTTCTGTGGCTCTGTTTGCAAGGGGCACAGGAAATTAACTTTCTTGGGTGGTGTAAGCCAGAGAACCTTGTTGGCTAGGCTTACTTAGGCCCTTGGGACAATATCTTAGTACCTACCTATGAACCTATGAACTCTACAGTCAACAGTATGTTAATTCTTCTATTTTTGCAGGGGGACTATGGCCTCTGCAGCCCCCACACCCCCCTGCACATAAAATATACCAACTCCAAGATCACACTACAGTGAGGAAATGGGCTAATTCCCTGTTGCTCACTGAAGTGCAACCTCCCTGCACAATGTCAAACCCAAATTATTGACCTACATTACCCATTCACTGTAGTGTAGTCAATCGATTTTGGGTCAACATTCTGCTGACTTGGAAACTGCAAGTCGACCACATGCTGATCGACCGATACAGTTTCCAAGTTTTGATAGTAAACCCACATATACATATACATATACATACCCATATATGGGTGAACATCAGGCCATTGAAGCACACTTGACTGAAACTCGCATAACTGAAAAAAAATGACTGAAATGCACTTTGAAATTTAACTTCACTGAATTCCTATTTGACTGAATACTTATTTCATTGAATCACAAATGATAGAAAAGTGTAGAAGTGTATATGCAGTATGTTATGGTGACATGTCTGAGGATATGACTAGAAGATTACGTGTGGATTGGCAGTGCCCCCTATCTGGTCGCACCCCCTAAATTTACAGATGTATGTGTTTGTGCACCAGCACTGATTCACTGTGCATTGTACTTTGTGCTTTTTCTTTTCTCCATTGCTGTCTGTCTGTGGAACTAGTATATATAATTAAGGGGAGTGAGGGTGTATGGGGGACTCCTGCAAAAACAGTTTGAGGTGTATTATGTTATACAGAATGCTTTCTGTGATTTGTGATTCAGTGAAATGAGTATTCAGTCAAACAAGAATTCAGTCAAGTGAAATTTCAGTCAAATTTTTTCAGCCATGTGAATGTGCTTCAGTGACCTGAGCTATCTCTCTCTCTCTCTATATATATATATATATATATATATGTGTGTGTGTGTGTGTGTGTGTGTGTGTGTGTGTGTGTAGATAGATATAAATAGATATATACGTACACAAACACACACACGTGTGTGTGTGTGTGTGTGTGTGTGTGTGTGTGTGTGTGTGTGTGTGTGTGTGTGTGCACATGCATACAACCATATGCAACCATCAAGGCACACTGCATAGGAAATAACTGCTCTACATCTGGAAAATACTTCAAGAATTCCAAAAGGGCTGTACATTATACAAACATGCAAATAATTCGTTCTTGACAACCTAAACACTTCCTCCCCTGTAATGTATACGAGTGGGTTACACATGGTAGGAAAGTACCTGCAGTGAGATTTTAAGCCACAATGTATATAATGTGAGGCTTGTAAAGCACAGTGTGTCTATGATGTTAAAGGTCTGCTGCACACTGAAATGTGTTTACACAGAGTCATATTTCTGTTAGTGTAGTTACACCCCAATGCACACAACAAAGTAACATCACTGTGATATACAGGAATGTAAAAATGAAGATGAAAGAACCCCAAACATTTGAAATTCCTTGGAAACTGATCTTCTGTGGCCCTGGCATCCACAGGAAAATGCCTGTAGGATTACAACACTGGGACCTGTGGTCTTGAATCTTATGAATAGCAAGTGAATTCCCTGTTCAGCTATCCTGGTAGCACTATATTAATGCACTTCAAGGACCTACAATTGACATTTACCACAAATGCCTTGCAAGGCTCAACCTGTTTAATCAAACAGGTACAATAACAACTATGGTAGTGAAGTAGAGTCAGTGATCCACACTGATGCTACCTAATATGTATGAGAGGGACAACTATAGTGACATGGAAAAACGTGACAACCATAACAGGACAAACATGTCCACATATCTGCTGGAAGGTATACACATATACATATACACATACATATCTACATAAATACACATATACACACACATTCACAGATACACATACATATATATATATATATATACATATATATATATATATATATATATATATATATATATATATATATATATATATATATATATATATATATATATATATATATATTTTTTTTTTATTTTGTTGACCGGGTAGTGTCCAACTGGGCTAGTAGCCCATTTTCAGCAAAGACCCAGGGAGAAAAGCTCCAAGATTTACAGAACAGGAATTAAGTACAATAACATATTACAGGTAAAACAAGAGTTGCTAAGTAGCTAAATATCCATAGATTTACAACACAGTCATGTACAGAGACCTACATTTTGAAGCTTTACACTTTAACTTGTTATAAGGACATGGTATCTGAGGCATACATTTTGAAGCTTTAGACTTTAACTTGATAGAATGACAGTGACAGTTTAGATTTCAGCAAACAGTTACTGCAGGTTAAGCTACAGTGTATACATCAAGGTAACATTTATTATCAACTGTTCTCCTTTTTTATGGGATGTCTCTGGATGCTCTAGAAGAGCAAAAGTTCCATGGAAGCTCACAGTTAATTGAGCAGGTGAAAATACAGTGGGTACCAGAGGTTGTAGATGGGATAGAGTAATGTGGGAAAGTGGAAATGTAAGGGGAGGGAGGGTGTTATTAGCCTGGATTATGGCAGGAGCATAGCCAATGATTTGTTAAGTATTATTTAAGGAGATTTTTGAACTCATGGCTGTTTGGCTTTTTAGTGATGGGCTGTGAAAGTGTGTTCCACAGCTTGGCTATCTTGTGTGAGTATAGGGAGTCGCCATAAAGGTTGCGGGAGCAGGTAACTTGTAGCATGAGTTTTACTGATGATTTGAGGGGTCTGTCATTGTGACTCAGTTGTACTAGGCTAGCAAGAGCAGGGAGTTTGTCAGGTTGGTGGACTACTTTATGGACTATGGTGAGTTGATTAAAGGAAAGGAGGTTAGGCAGTTCGAGCCAGTTAAGTTGTGAGAGAGCCGCGCAATGGTGTGTTCTGTTTGGATGACTGGTTGCGAATTTTGCTATTCTGTTGTAGCAAGCTTCTAAATTATTAAGGTCAGACTTATGCAAATTAGTGAAAATATGAGAGCCGTAAAGCAGAGGTGAGAGCAGGTGAGACTGGGCATTGGGCTGCCTAGTGCTGAGGGTTAGGAATGACTTTGCTCTGTACCAATAGAGTTTCTTCTTCTTCTGTTTCGGCTGTTCCCATTAGGGGTTGCCACAGTGGATCATCTGTTTCAATTTCTTCCTGTCCTCTGCATATTGCTGTGTCACACCAACCACCTGCATGTCCTCTCTCACCACATCCATAAACCTTATCTTAGGCCTTCCTCTTTTTCTCTTACCTGGCAGATCCATCCTTAGCATCCTTTCCCAGTATAGTCAACGTCTCTCCTCAGCACATGTCCAAACTAACGCAATCTCGCCTCTCTGACTTTGTCTCCAAACCGTCCAACTTGAGCTGACCCTCTAATATACTGATTCCTAATCCTGTCCATCCTTGTCACACCCAGTGCAAATCTTAACATCTTTAACTCTGCCACTTCCAGCTCTGACTCCTGCCTTTTTGTCAGTGTCACCATCACCAACCCATACAACATAGCTGGTCTCACTACCCTTTTGTAGACCTTCCCTTTCACTCTTACTGGTACCCGTCTGTCACAAATCACTCCTGACACTCTTCTCCACCCATTCCACCCTGCCTGTACTCTCTTCTTCACCTCTCTTCCACACTCACCATTAATCTAAACTGTTGATCCCAAGTACTTAAACTCATCCACCTTTGCCAACTCTACTCCCTGCATCTTCACCATTCCTCTATCCTCCCTCTCATTCACACACATATGTTGTCTTAGTCCTGCTGACCTTCATTCCTCTCCTCTCTAGAGCATATCTCCACCTCTCCAGGGTCTCCTCAACCTGGTCCCTACTCTCACTACAGATCATTATGTCATCTGCAAACATCATAGTCCATGGGGCCTCCTGTCTGATCTCGTCTTTCAACCTGTCCATCACCATTGCAAATAAGAAAGGGCTCAGAGCTGATCTTTGATGTAATCCCACCTCCACCTTAAACGCATCTGTCACTCCCACTGCAGACTTCACCACTGTCACACTACCCTTGTACATATCCTGTACCACTCTTACATACTTCTCTGCCACTCCTGACTTCCTCATACAATACCACAACTCCTCTCTAGGCACCCTATCATATGCTTTCTCCAAGTCCACAAAGACAATGCAAATTCTTCTGACCTTCTCTATATTCCTCCAACACTCTCAGAGCAAACATAGCATCTGTAGTGCTCTTTCCCTGCATGAAGCCATACTGCTGATCACTAATCATCACCTCCCTTCTTAACCTAGCTTCTACCACTCTTTACCATAACTTCAAGCTGTAACTGGTCAGTTTTATCCCTCTGTAGTTACTACAGCTCTGCACATAACCATTATTCTTAAATATAGGTACCAAAACACTTTTTCTCCACTCCTCAGGCATCCTCTGACTTTCGAAGATTTCATTAAACAATCTGGTTAAAAACTCCACTACCATTTCTCCTAAGCACCTCCATGTTTCCACTGGTATGTCATCTGGACCAACAGCCTTTCCATTCTTCAACATCTTCATAGCTGTCTGTACTTCCTCCTTGCTAATCTGTTTCACTTCCTGATTCACTATCCCCACATCACCCAACCGTCTCTCTCTCTCATTCTCTTCATTCATCAGCTCCTCAAAGTACTCTTTCCATCTGCTCAACACACTCTCCTCGCTTGTGAGTACGTTTCCCTCACTATCCTTCATCACCCTTACCTGCTGCACATCTTTCCCAGCTCAGTCCCTCTGTCTAGCCAATCAGTACAGGTCCTTTTCTCCCTCTTTAGTGTCCAATCTTTCACACAACTCTCCATATGCCTTATCCTTAGCCTTCGCTACCTCTCTCTTTGCAATGCTCCTCATCTCCTTATACTCCTCTATTGGTACAATATTTAGATATTTTTCTTGACATACAAATTTATACCTCTGTGTATATCTATATGTATATAGATGTACATTAGTATATGTCTCATATTTCCAGTACATCCACATATATGCATCTTTTTATATTTATTGTTATTTTATTTCTTTACACAAAATGCAGCTGTACTCATCCTGTGCCTAGAGTGGTGCTGCATCCTCTGTTGGTACATCCCCTGTGTCTAGAGTGGTCCTGCATCCTCTGCTGGTACACCCCTGTGCGTACAGTGGTCCTGCATCCTCAAATGGTACACCCCTGTGCTTAGAGTGGTCCTGCATCCTCTATTGGTACATCCCTGTGCCTAGAGTGGTGCTGTATCCTCTGCTGGTACATCCCTGTGCCTAGAGTGGTGCTGCATCCCCTATTGGTACATCCCTGTGCATTTACTATTGGTACTAGTCCCTATTCTCCACAGTGATATCTCCAGTTGTGCGAGAGAAGAAAATAATTAATGTACTGCCCACTTAACTGTATTTCTTCATTATAGGTGATAAGAAAAAAAATGAAAGTGCTTATGGTACATCCCCAGAGCAGGCATTGATTCCCAACTCAATGTATTCCTAGCTCATGGAATAAGTTATGACTGAGGTCAAAGTACCAATAAGGCTACCATTAAATTGGATGATAGACACAGACTTACACCAGGGTTATCATGAATACTCTTGCATAGTTTGGGAGGTGAGCAATATTAAGTGCTAGAAAAGGGTGGCAAGAACTTTTAAGTTTGATTGCTTAAAGGTGTACATGGCTAGGCACCTTATGGCCCCTCTTATCACTTGCCAAATATGTTGCTATGCTCACATTCTCATTGACTTCTTCTTCCTCTTAAAGTCACTGTAGTGTAGCCTGCACTGCTCACCATTTCTATGGATGCCAGTGGCCTCTGTTACTGACCTGGCAAGATAGTGCCAGGCATCCACTTTATACTGGGAGCCGAGGTAAGAGTCCACCAGCAGATGCTGGTGGTGTTGGCACATATGGAGCAGGTACAGGAAGAGTCTGATTTCCTGTATGCATCACTGAGGTGCTTTGTAGGTATCACTGCCTTCAGAAGCAGTAGCCATTCTATAGACTCCCAGTCAGAAAATGCATTAGTATTTGTTTTGTGTTTCCTGAGAATAATGGCTGGCATGTCATGGGCATGCCCATTTCCTGTTGTGGCATTAGCTGCCCAATGTTTAACAACTCAGTTGTGTGATTACTGGGAGTTGCAATGCACAAATGGTGCCCTAATGAAAGTGTAACAGTTGAGGTGTTAAGCACGGTAGACTGTGTTGAAATATTTGGCATATGCTCCCACAGAAATATATTTATGCTCTAAGGCAACTCCAGGCTTCATAGCTTGACTCTTGAATGTGTATGGAACCCCCTGTTCACTTTCTGCCTTCCCAAATATGCATAGCATGCCTCACATTTGCATAGGCATGCGCACAGTACTGTGGTGAATGGGCCACAAAGGTGTGCCTACTGGTGTAAAGCAGACATGCAATTCAGAAACATGGAAGAAGTGAGACTTCATTTGCATAATCACAGTGGCAAGAGACACATATTTGCATGGTGTAAGCATGGGGATGAAGCAGTGATTCTCATTGCACTATGGAAGACTTCATTGTGCTGTAAAGTTTGAAGTTGACACAGGAACTGCCACTTGGAGGTAAGCACTGTTTTTTTTTTCAGCTGCACTCTTGCTAGTATAACTGCATTAACTGTTTTAAGTGCATACTACATTAATTATAGCAATAGTCCTGAAAAAGGAGAGTAGTATTAGAATGCAAAGAGGGTGTTAGGCTGAAGGAATATTATGCCTAATTGGTTACTACACCCACCGGCACTTACTCAGAGCACATGTTAAGGCATTCAAACCTGCCTTATAATGGGACTTGATGGCACACAGTTTCCCTAGTTTATAGTTTATAAGCACATGTGCAACTGCTTTTAACATCTAGAGGAAACACTTGTATCAGTCTGGTGACTGGAATTGTTAGAATTTTGGTGTGGGGGGTTGCTAGTAGTGTTATAGATACATATGAATATGTGGCACACCACATGCATGATATACAGACAAGGGGGAACATACCATGATAGGGGGTTTCCTGAGCAGTCATTACCACCACCATGCTAATACCACTCTTTTCCATGCCTACAGAACAATGCCTGGTCAGAATAACTAAAAGGAACAGCAGTGATTCTGCTGAGAAAACTACACATAAAGCAAAGTCCCAAAACACAGAGAATGAGGTGCTCCTGCAGACATTCCATCTCCATGGCCAATGGCTCATTGGGCAGGATTATGGCAACTGGGCCTATATGGAACATGCCTGGAATGAAAATCTGCAACATTCAGGCTTTACCATCAAAGAAGGTAGAAGAGTGATACTGAATCAAGAGAGATAGTTACAGCTGATGCAATACGCTGACCTCATGTAGTACATGACAAGGGGGATTGATGATGTTGAAGATGATTTATGCTGCTATTTTTTTCTGTCATATGCTTACCTTTGGATCAACATGCCACTTTACCAATGATGTAATTGGGGGGGGGGGTGATATGTGTGTCGGAATGCCTTATTGCAGGGGGAGGGAGCCAGGTGCCAATAAAATGCTCAAAGGAGTGCCCTCCACTCTACAAAATATTACAATAAATTATTACACAAGTGACTAATTAGGGGAAGAGCTGCTCATGTGTTGGGCCATAACACCACACTATAGCCTTCGAAGTATAGCCAAAGTCTATGCGACCCCTCTCCTACAGGTACTGAGAGCAGCTGCTGTATGCCACAGCAAAGGGCTCATTAATCAAGCAACAACTGTCCACAAACCTCACACTGAGTCACATATCTGAATCCTGCATATCATATGAAGCAAGGTTATTTATTTATTTTTGTTACATTTTTTTCATATGTTTTTCTTTCTCATCAGCAAACATGAGTTTCATCAAAGTTTTCAATGACTCTCCTAATTTGCCTTTTGTCTCCTTTGTGAGTCTTTTTTGTGTTTAACAGGAAGTGTAGGTTTTTTGTGTGTGTGGGTTCAGAGCTTACTATGTCAGGAATTCAGAAGAATCCTTGAGCTTATTTTAAAGGCTGCAGTAAAAAGGCACTGTTTTCATGATGCTGTACTCTCATTTAGTGGCACATTATTCGCAATGAGGAAAGACCTCATTATTAGATCATTTGTAAATTTCTGAATCACCATTAACTACTGGGAGTGCTGATCTGCATTTTCCTGCTGTAGTCAACACTGGCGGCATATCTGTTGTGTTAAAAAGGTACCAGATCCCATTCACTCTCCCACACACATACACACAATAACACACACACACACACACACACACACACACACACACACACACACACACACACACACACACACACACACACACACACACTCACACACACACACACACACACACACACACACACACACACACACACACACACACACACACACACACACACACACACACACACACACACACACACACACACACACACACAGACACGCAGTCGCATACATACACACACACACACACACACACACACACACACACACACACACACACACACACACACACACACACTCCACACCTGTCTCTGTGTTGTCAGAACTTCCCTGATGTCACCCTTTTTCCTGCCCTCATAAATCGATCATGATTGCAGTCCGTCATCAATGCTAGACATTATAATTTCACACTTCATACCCTTTACTAAATGCATGCTACTGCAAAAGATGTTATTCTAATGACTTTCCAAGTTTATAAGAGGAAGCGTTTAAATCCATCCCTGATTCTGTGTCTTTGCCCCATCATTAATTTTAGCTTTGTTTGGATGTGCTACGAGGTAAAGAGGTTTACAGTCAAAAGGCCGACATTGACATGCATGACAGCCACCTCCTCGACCATGGCAGGAGCGATAGTCAGAATGTCAATGTTCATGTGTACGTCCATTTAGAAGGATGTACACAAGGCAGGGACTCACAGCACTGATGTAAATTGGGGATTTACAAAATATGGTTGACAGAATTTGTTGACTTTGTTGCGTCAACCATACAACCTAATTATTATGTATGAGTCTATGTTATTTGTCATGGAAATCACTGTCCGTGTAAGTGATTTTTGTGTTTTTGATAGTAAATCAGGTAGAGAGGTGTGCTTATATGTGCCTTGACCCTCTCCTTAGTATCTCATGAACTGCTGCAGGCATTGCATAATGCCTGAAATACTCATTATATAGTACAAAAAAAAAAAAAAAACGTGCTTGGACTCACAGATCAGTGAATGCAGTTGGGTAATGCTGATGTTCCCAGAGGGGAGGCTGCATAGGTCGAAGCCTTTTTTTTTCTCACTTCTTTTTTATTTTTTTTTAAGTCTTAAATATTTGTCACCTTAAATCCCCAGCATCTACTAGTGGTGTGGAAGACTAATATCCTGTGCTGGAGGTAGGAGGGTACAGGATTTTAAGGCACACGATTTATAAAATTCCTAGTATCTAGTGGTCTCCCCAACTCACACCACTTTTCTTTTTTTAATAGGTGCTCTTACAGCACATTAATAAAGTGCTCTCTGTAGTGTCCAGAATTTCAGTCCATATACCTGTCATACTTAGGAGTTATTAAGGCATGAGATGTAAGAGACTCCCTAGTGTCTAGTGTTTATGCCTGAACCCGTAATGTGTTAGTGCTGTTAAAGCATGACATTTAAGAGTTTTCCCTGGTGTCTAGTGATTCCCTCCCCAATCCCAGTTATATTTAAGTGAGATGCAAGAGTTCTCCACAGTGATTAGTATCCCCCCTGTTCATATTATGTGTAAGTGCCATTATTTTATTTATTTATTTAGTTTACATTTGTTGACTGGTATAGTCTGACTAGATACATGTCCATTTTCAGCGGAGGCCCGGGGAGAAAAGCTCCAAATATACAGATAAAAGCATACATACATGCCAAGGGTATTAAAACGTCAGTAAGGTTTGGCGTTCAAGAGGAATTCACAATTTTAACATGGGAGAAAAGCTCCAATTGCACAGATAAAAAACATACATACATGCCAAACAAATATTACAAAGTAAGGTGTGTCCCACAAGAGGGATTCACAATTTTAACAGTGTGTAGTAGAATATAAAATATTAAACAGGTGGATTACAGCAACAATTATTATTTACAAAGTAATGTACAGAACAAAAATGTCAATGCAAGCATTTGTGAGCAAGAAGCTAATACAGTACTGTTAAGTTAGGGAGCTGTTATGGAGATTAATCTTGGTTGGTACATGGACAGAGCCAGTGCATTTTATAATACTGTTTGAGGCCATTTTTAAAGAAGCTTAGAGAGGTTTCCAGGGTAATGTCCGCTGGAAGTAAGTTCCAAGCTTTGCCGACAGAGTTGGCAAACAGAGAGTCACCAGCTGAGTTATTAGCTTTGTGTGTTTGGACTAACAGGTTGTTGGATGTGTGTAATGATCTGGAGCTTCTATATGGTTTTATGATATTTTTAAGTGCAGGGGTGTTTTCAGGTTGGTTGAGATTATTATGTGCTACTGTTAGCTGACTGAACTGAAGTCAGCTTGGCAGTTCTAGCCACCCTAGGAGATTGAGGTTTTGGCAGTGATGTGTCCTATATGTGGATTCTGTGGCTAATGTGGCAATATAGTGGTACAGTGAGAGAGTTTGGTAAACTCTGATTTGTTTAAGTTACAGAGTATAGGGGAAGCATATAGAAGGGTAGAGAGAAGATGAGAGCGAGCGATTGTGATCCTAGCTATTGGGGTTAGAAAAGGTTTATTTCTATATAATGAGCCAAGCTTCTTATTAACGGTTTTGATAGTTTTGTTGATGTGCAGCTCAAATTTGAGATTATTATCAACTATTACCCCTAAGAGCTTAGTGTGGCTATCTGGAGAAATAGAGGTACCATTGTTTGATGTTATAGTAAAGGAAAGTGGGGTGGACCTACACATGGGGGTAAAGAGCAACAATTTAGTCTTGTTGGAATTCAACAGAAGATGGTGATTAGAGAGCCAATTTTCAACTGTGTTAAATGTATTCTGGGTTAAGGTTTGCAGAGCTATTGGGGAGGAGGCTGAGCATATCAGAGTGGAGTCATCTGCGTATTGGATGCAGGTTTCTTCTGGGATGGCAGTGTGTAGGTTATTGATAAAGACAGAAAAGATTAGAGGACCTAAAATAGAGCCCTGAGGAACTCCAAGGGTGAGAGGTAACAGAGTGGATAGTTTGCCCTGCTATAGTACTGCTTGTTGTCTACACTCAGATAGGATTGGAACCACTGTATAGTATGGTTGTCCAGGGAAATAGATTTTAGAGAGTGGATGAGTAATAGTGGTTGACCATATAAAGGCCTTTGAGAGGTCTAGGAAGATGGCTGATGATAGCAAATTATTATTTCTGTTTAGATGTATGGCATTGGGGAAGGAAAGGAGAGTGGAGGTGGTGCTATGATGTGGCCTAAAGCCATGCTGAGAGACAGCCAGTATTTGGTTCTGAATGAGATGGTACATAACTTGTTTGTGGATGCACTTTTCTGTTATTTTGGCCACTGGTGAAAGAATGGTGATGGGTCTATAATTGGATAATTCTGTAGAACTTCCACCTTTGTGGAGTGGGATTGCATGGGATATTTTCCACATGGGGAGACAGAACCGACTGTTAGGGACCTGTTGATCAGGATAGATATGGGAAATGCTATGGCATCAACAGCAATGTTTAAGAACTCTGCTGGGAGAAGTTCAGCAGATAGGGTGGTGGGCTTCAATTTTTTGATGAGTGATCGGTAAAAGTGGTAGAGACAGGTTGGAAGTTAAAGGGGGGATGAGTAGTGGGTGTGTTAGTGGTGGAGTTAGTAATGGGTTTATTAGTGGTGGAGTTAGAGTGTATGGGAGTGAGTTGGTTAGCGAGAGACTGGATTGTTTCAGTGAAGAAATTATTAAAGGCAAAAGCGATAGTCTCGGGAGGGGGGGGAGTTGGGTGTAGTTTGTTGGGGTTGGAGTGGTAGATTGTCCTGGATGAAGAAGTTGGTTTATACCTGCCCAGAACTTTTGGGGATTGTTTTGGTGTTTATGCTGCAGGTTTTGGTAGTAGTTATTTTTGTCTTGCTGAATGGATTTTTTTGTATAATTCATAAGTTGACGGTATTTCAGTTGGTCGAGAGGGTCTTTAGTTGCTCGCCAGTTGGCCCGGACTTTATTTCTAAGTTAGATTTTTAGTTTGGTTTCCGTTGTGAGCCATGGCGCTGTATTTGCTTTAGTTTTAATATTACATGATGGGGCATGAGAGTCAAGGATGTTTAGGAATTTAGTATTAAAATATGCTACTGCCTCTTCCAGTGGTATATGTTTTAGGATGGATCAGTTGACTGAGTTAAGTTCATTTTTGAAATTTACAGGACTGAAGTTCTTGGTATTTCTGACTGTTTTATAGGTGAGCTGATGGGAGTTCTCACCCTTATGCTGAACAATGTAAGTTAGAGAGTGATCACTTAGGTCATCGGGGAGGGTTCCAGATTTGTACAAATGGGGATGACTATTGATAAGAATCCAGTCAAGAATACTTTCTCTAGTGTTAGGTTTGCTGATCCTAGTAGGAGCAGTTATTATTTGACTGAACCCTAAGAGGATTTATATGGGTGACAGGGGATTCAGCTGAACAGGTGGACCAAGCGATGTTGAAGTCACCAAGAGCAATGGTTTCTTGCGGGTGAGTAGTTGATAACCATTGGGGGATATCTTCTAGGGTGCTTATATTGTTACCTGGGGGGAATGTAGACACAGACAATATTTATGCATTTGTTGTGGTTAATTCAAAGTTTAGCTATAAGGAGTTCAGCATTATTAAATGGGGGTGGCTGTATGGAATCTCTGTTAACACTTAGTGTGTTTTTGTAAAGAACTGCTATTCCTCCTCCCTTTTTAGTAGTGCAGTCTAATCGGTGAATGTTATACCCTGGTGGTAATATCTCATTATCAACAGTAGTAGGTTTTAGCCAGGTTTCTGTGAGACACATTATATCTGGGGAATGGACTGCTACTAGTGCGTGTAGGTTTGTACTTTATTGTTTATGCTTCTAATGTTTAGATGAAAGGTCAGAAGCGAGTTAGTGGTTCTATTAAGTGGCAGAGTAACGGTGGGGGTGTTATTGTAAGAGTTAGTGGCACTAGGTGAAGAAAGGTCAGGGATGGGATGTATGTCCCCATCTACTATGAGGTTGTAGCGAAGTCTGATTATGAGCTTTAGAATTTTATTTATAAGCTTTAGATAGTGTTTGTCTTTGGGGTTGGAGTTTAGGGTTCTAATTGGGTGGTAATTTAAAGGCAAAATGATAAAAGATTATCCCAAGAGGCTGGTGTTCACCATGACCCACATCTTTAGAGTTATCCCTGGTGACTAGTGGTCCCCTGGCCCAATGTTGCAGGTTTTGCTCATTTGTCTGAGGGTGTGTAGAAGTATGACAACCACCCACCCACCCACACACACACACACACACACACACACACACACACACGTAACCTACCCCGACTAATCCTCCTACTGTGACCCCCCCCCCGGAAAAGACACACTCATACACATGCAGCCTCTCATATGCACACACTTACACACACCCTAATACTACCAGAGCTCCCCAGCACTTACCTCTGCTGCAAAGGATGAACATGGCCTTTTGGCTGTGTTCATTACAAGAAGTAGCCAGTATCAGCCATGCTAAATTACACAGTTGAAAGATTCTCTGAACTGCTTAGCTGCATATATGTCTTACCTAAGGAATTTCTGGAGGAGGGCACATGGTTAATTATTATATGCATCTGCCCCAAAATGCCTCATTAGTATTGAGCTTGACCAGAGGGACAGCACATCATGGTGTTGCATGTCTTTGTGCAAAAGCTCCATGGTTGGACTGTCTCTTAATGTGGAAAGATTACCACAATCTGTAACCTTTCTGAATGTGGGCCTGTATCCCAAAAGTATATTCATTTATATGGTATTAATTTAATTTAATCTTACTTAATTTGCAATGGTTTCTGATAGGATTTATTTTCAGGGTAATATCTGGCATTTCACTGCTTGGTGTTACTAAGGGGTGAGTAGTGTTAGGTTTATAGTCACGAGCTGGACTTTGGCTTGTTTGATCAGTCTTTCTCAAAGGGTCTATATCACAACATTGAAAGGAACAAATCTTGAATGGCTTAAATATTGAAATTGCTTTTGTGGGGGGCCCCCCACACCCCCCGGTAATTATATATACTAACTCCGAGATCGAACTAGAGTGAGAAAAGGGCAAAATTCTCGATCTTCATTGTACCACAATCTCACAAAAAAAAATTGATGAATGGCAATTTCGATGTTTAAGCCATTTGAGATTTGTTCCTTTGTGATATAGACCCTTTCTCAAACCTTCATTTCCATCAGTTTTTTATAACTAGTGAGCTAAAACTCAAGACGTTGTTAATGTCTGTATATACGTATTAGAATTTGATGGCAGATGACACAAAGACACAATATCGTACAAAGGAGAAACCATTGTTAAGAAAGGCATTTTTCATGAAACATTCCATCTCTGCTATTGTGTATGCTGTTTTGGGTTGCCTTACTGCTATATGTCTCAGTGGTACAAGCAAGTTTCATGAGGTGAAGAACTCACTGCAGCAATAGGCATTATCACTGTGTCAGGGCTCTGCACAGGAGTGTTGAAAGGAGGCATGCACCATGTCTGAGCTCCTGATGTTTTAGGGCCCTTGCATATTTTCACCATCACCTATTATTTTTATATACAGTTCTGAGTACTGTTTTAATAGAATTTAATTAGACTGGGGCGGTTTGTCATATATTTGCAATGATTGGCTTATTTTACAAACCTATTTCATTTCTTTCTATTAGCACATGAGATGTGAAAACTTGCCATCCATCTAGTCTCAAAAGAATAACAAGCTATTAGATGAAATTCATACTTTTCTTATTGTACTTCCTTCACTGTTTCAAAAGATGTAGGCATCTTAAAAGCAACTAATGTTAAACGAGATATATAAACAAAAGTGTTTCATATCTGATTGGCAATCATCATGGACAACTGTCAGAGTTATAGCTCCAGCAAAAAAAAAAAAAACAGACAGAAAAGAGTTTAAATGAGATAACTGAGAGAGTAGTAGCTATGAGTCCAATTTAAGAGGGGTCAGAGTGCCATAAGGGGAAAAATGGCACTGATCCCTCTCATTTTATTAAAGCGAGGTTGTTCAGTGCTCCTAAGATCAACAATGATTTGGCAAAAGAAAGAACTGCCCACCATAGTAAGGGCTTGAACATCCCTTAGCACTTATTAGATTTATCTAGCCTCTTTTAAGTATACCCAACACACTCTCTGAAATCATAGTGCCAGAAGGGCAAATGTTATTTATTTATTTGCTTTTGTTTACCAGGGATGTCAGTCTGGGTATGCATATTACTCTTTTTCAGTTGAAGTCTGGGGTGAAAAGCTCTAACAAAAGAATTTGCACCATCATAACTAAACACAATAGAATATTTGCCACCTTACTAGCAGTCTGGGTGAGACAAACAATTTCATCTTCAGAGCCACATCAGAAGCCTTCCTTAGCTTTTTTCCCGTTTAGTCTAAGAGGGCAATGTGATACTTTGTTATATGTATTCTCATATGTGTCTGACAATTAATGGCTCTGAATGGCAAAATGGCAGCAGTATAAACCTTCTTTCTAAACTAGTATGCTACTTGGATTCATTGCCATTCAGGAGATATTGTGGGTATAAATCAATCTGGACCCTTTCTCTAGATCTTTAAACAGTAAAACTGGATTTGCCACAGGATTAATGTAAACACATTTATGGGATTCGTGCTCTATATAAAACCTGTCTAGTTTCTTAGGATCAGGGGGGTGGTTATCGATATCCTTGGAGGCTGCATGAAAGGAAACAAAGGATTAGATGCAACTAGGTCCAGTAAATCAAGATATATTTTATATGCCTCTGAGGCTTGTTTTGTCTCCCAAATGAAGTCCACATTCATTCTACTAGGAGTCTCTCCAAATGAGGTTTCCTCTGAGAATAAGCAGAAGAAACTGTATGTCTGTATCATATCCTGAGATATAAGACATCAGTGAAGAGTATTAATTAAATCATCCTCCCTCACTGATAGAGGAGTCTAGCTGTACCTTTTCAGGAGAGTGCTCCCTCTTTTTTCTGCTAGATGAGACTCTAGACACAGATGGCTCTGTTCTTGGCTGAAGTACCTTGAGCCAAAGTGATACATTAATTGGGAGGGTCTGGGTTGAGAAAGGTTGAAGAACCTGGCTAGTGTCTGGGACTCAGATGTCTATAGAGAGCTTAGGCCTGGAGGTTTATGTATCATGTTTTGTGTCTTTTTTAGGAGGGATGTCCACCTTGAAAGTTTTGACTTTGGGACAAGGCTGCTGGACTTCCACCTCATGGCTAGTGCTGTTTTTCTTGATGAGGATAGTAGGCTGTCCATCTTTCCTTTTATAAATTGCGAAGTGAGTTTCAGCAACAGATGTCCTAGGAATGACAGTCCAGTCTGGAAGCTGAACCCTCATCAAAGGCCTATGGGATGTGCTTGGTTCTTTTGATATGATGACCTCCAAAACAGCTTTGTGATAGACCTCAGGTAAATCATATGTATGGTCCAGGGGTTGAAAATACACCTCGCCATATTCCCACAACTTAGAGCCATTATGGGACATCAGATGCCAAAGTCACCTCATCTGCATTCCTATCCACCTTCTTTTTTAAGATGCTTCTTTTTATAGGGAAGTCACAAGCCAAAAATGAACCTGAGGACTCCATCCCACACCAAATGAAGGCTTCAGGCCTTTTCCTGGCCAAGTAGGTTTATAAGGATCACTGCCTATTTCTTAGAGGTGTGGATATAAGTCCTTGACAGACTGTACAGTCCTTGACTTTCTGTTCTAAGTCTAAACAAAACACATTACAATTGTGATAGTCTTTGTGAGGAATCCACCCACTACAAGATCATCTAGCTTTCCTAAGCCCTGGTGGAAACCATTTGACATGTCAGGACCTGTTAGAATGAATTCTGAAATACAGAGACTGAATGGCCAAAAGAATAGACTTACATATATTAAATATGATATGTAATTTCTCAGAATATTCCCTTTTCTCCAAGGTATGGCAGTCTTGGAGTTGAGATATATAAGTTTGTGGGTGGGGGGGCTTGTGCCCCACACATGAGGGGGAGCAGGGGGGCTTGTCCTCTTTGCAAAAGGAATTTTAAAGGAGAAAAGTGATTTTTAAAATTTGCTCTTCTCCTGTGTCTTTTGTCTTTTTCTTTCTGGCTTGTTGGTACTCAGCATTTTGAGTACTGACATTTTAATAGGGAGCCCCCCTGATATATGTCTGACATCAAGTTCCACTAACATTATAGAACATAAAGAAGATAAGGAAGCTCCCCAGTGGGGCACTTATCTATTCTGATCTCCTGAGCATGCTGAGACAGTTGAACCATACCAGAGTATGGATGTCAGTGTTGTGACAAATACACTGCAAACTGCAGCAATAAAGAAGTAACATGGTATAAGAAGGTGCTGGTTTTACAGCTGCAGTGGTGCAATGGTTAGCATTGTCACCTCACAGCAAGAGGTTCTCCCGTTTGATTCTCGGCGGGACCACCTTCTGTGTGGAGTCTGCATGTCCTCCCCACGGTCGAGTAATGTTTAAAGACATGCAGGTAGGTGCATGCGTGAATGGGTGTGCCTTCTTTGAAGGTTAGGCGTCGGGCTGGCAACTCAGCACTGTAGAAAAACCCACTGCCAATCATTAGTGGACCAGAGTTCCGCTGTGGTGACCCCTAACTGGGAAAAGCTGAATGACATTACTTTACAAGAAGGTGCTGGTTTTATACTGAACATGACCACACATCCCAGAGCAGAGGTTATCCTGGATAAGGAAGGGTGCTGAGTTCAGAAAGTCAGGATGGACAGCTGGGTTTTCTGTGGCTAAAATCCCAGTACTCAAGACTACTACACTAATCTAACTGAAGAACCCGGAAAATATTGTCCCTTTGATCTTGCTTCAGAGGCTTTTCTGGTTGGACGGAGTGAGCTAGTCACTAGCTATCATTTAAACTATATTGCTAAATCAACTAATTATGCAGCACTTGGAGTTCCAGACATAGATTAATACTTTTGGTATAATTTTATAATGGAAATATGCTCTTTAATCCACTTAAATGACAATTCTATCGATTTTTATTACTCAAGCTCTTACCCTAAACAAATCAAAACTGCTAAGGGGCATTACAGCCTGCGGATTAGAGCATCAAAGTGTAAGTGAGCAATGTAAACAGCAGACCCTGCCACATCCTATAATTTGCACATATGTAATATATGCCTTTGAGCAAGTTCCCAGTATTTTTCCAGTACTGCTGTGTTATCCAGGTAAACAGGATGTACACACCAGCAAGAGGAATTATTTGTTTGAAGCCTTTCAGTTGTTGTTTGTAGGTATAGCAAGCTACAGAAATTGCCAACTTTCTGTTCCACCAAGAAACATTGCAAAATCAGAAGGAGACTGGCTGCACTTTTTAATGAGACAATGCATAAACTAAACAGCCTAAAACTGGTGTCTTTGTTACTGCAGTTGCAGTTGTGTCTTGTTTCATAGTAATAAATCAGAGCATTTGTGAAAACCATAGCATATTAAATACAAAATTTGAGGATGAAACGTTATAGTTTATTATATTGTCATATGGTGCTTTATCAGACAAGACAGAGGGATTCAACAGCAAAACATACAACCTCTGTTGTCTGTTCACACATGTATCTGCACACATACTCATTATAAAAGATAGCTTTTTTCCCCAACCAAAATAATCTCACCTTAGCAAATGGACTACTGGGAGGCTTAAAATTTCCTGTTTCTGTTCCCATGGTAAACTCTTAAGAGACTGACATCAGACAGTAACATTTACATTTGTAACAGGAGTATTTACACAGCAGCACTAAGGAATATTTTATTAGCTCTGTTGCTGGCTAACCTTGAGCGTCCTTTCTCCCAGCTGCGACCAGTTTTTAATCTGCATGAATCTGGTTCTCATCCAAATACATTTACAAACTACTATAACAGAGATGGGCGGTACATGGCCTCTTGTAGCAGCATAGCACAACAAGAGGAAGTTAAAGGGCACAAAAGGAAGAAGAGGTACACAAAGAACAGATGATGGGCAATTTGCTCAGTTTCATATTGTACCATGGGGATGCAGTCTGTTCTGACCGATAGGACCCCACCCCCAATATTGTTTAAGTTTCTTAAGTGCGTGAGCAGAAAATGACAATAAAAGTGATGTTCCCAAAGATGTCAGTCAGTCAGTAAGGTGAACATGAGTGTGAAGGGATGGTTAACATAATGAAACATAACTTTGAGGTGGGCAAAGGGAGTCTCTGAGGTGCAATATACCCACAGCTGTCAGATGGTCACGGCATTTAATTATGCTCCCAGAATTAAAAAAAAATACTCTGATCAATGAACTGTAAGTCCCAGTTTTACTTCACTTCCTGTAATGTCTTTTAATTTGGTATCCTGATTTACATTAGCTCGCAGTGCACAATTATGCTGCCGAATGCTGTTAGCTATTGGACCCATGTTCCTTTGCTGGGAGGAGGTTCCGTTCTACTGTAAAAGCAGCTGTGAATTAATTAAATATTATGATAAAAATGGCTGGGCTACTAAACTGCCAGAAATCAGCTCACATATGAAAGATTTGATGTGTTATGGTCACTAAGAGCAAAACATAGTATTCAGTGACAGATAGGAACAATCCGGTTTACCCACTTTGTCCACTTCTCTTTGTACCACAAAAGCTGCAGAACTCGGTCAACTAGCGTCTTATTAATTTTTACCACCATGCATTGTTAAACTTAATTATAGTGTTTTACCATGCAATTTAATCAGAAAGCCATTAAGATATATTCACCACTTTTTCAAACAGATTTCTTCTATTTTGTTTTTCTTGAACTGTCCTCCCTGTGTATTTACATTGTCAACTTTCATTTCATGCATCTCTGTTCTTGAAAAGCACTGAACTACAAGCAAAAGACAGCTTGAGCTAATATACTCAAGAGCTGAGACTCGACCTCAGCTGTTCTGAGCAAGTTACTGTCAGTCGACTTCTGATAGATATGTTTCAGAAATGCCTCCATCATAGATGCATCTTTGTGAAAATGGAGTCTCCTAGTCTAGATGCTGTATTCCAGGCTGTGCCCATACATAATAGTAGCTCTTTCCTTCTGTTTATAGGGTCCTTTTGAGGTGGTCTCACACACAAAGAGTGCAATACTGCAGGTTGTGTGAACTTTCAAGTTAGCAGCTAAAACTACTGCTGATTTCTGTGTTTGTGTTTAATACTTTATAATTTAAATAAAACATTTAACCTAGTAAGCAGTGATTTATATGCATATGTGAGGGGGAGGGTAGTGGTTTATGCTATACACTTTTAGACATAAAAATGCAGAAATGTAACAGAAGATATTCAGAACTACTAAATCAAGTGTAAAGCTGGGATTAAAACCAAGATTTTAATAATATAATTGCATGATTACATGCTTTAGATCATGTTTGTTCAGTCTGTTGTGTCACTGTTTTGTTTAATCAATGTGATATCAGATGAGTCAGGAAAGGAAGTAACATTTTTTTCCTGACACTCTCTCCTTGACTGCATTATGTATCAAGATTATATGTTTACAAATGATTTTTGCATAAAAAATTATTTCTTCATGCAAAAAGACAAAAAGCAAATGCCCCAGGGTACTGTGAAGCAAACTGTTAAATGACAGATATGCCTGTCCTTCTGTGATATATAGTAATATATTACGTTGAATTTATGTAGCATCTATACTGCAGAGAAATGTCAACATGCAGACCTAAAATAATGTATTTTTCACAAATGAACAGCTCTGCTTTCCATGGTGGTCTACTTCACTCTAGCTGTACACTGAGATGTTTGACTTTTAAATGTTTCTGAAAGCGACTGTTGTTGATAACATCAGCTACAACATCTTAATTTGTTTTGAAATACAACTTGCAAGTCTAAGATACATGCAAGATTCTCCCCTTTTTTAGCCATTGTATGATTTAAATATGTAAGATTTAAAATCGGCCTTGAGACGGAGAGCTTAGCTGTTTCTGCTTACTCACAGGGGTGAAATATCCAGAATATCTTGAAATTTCAATAAAAGTAAAACAATTAAATGTTTGCAAGAAATGAAATCAAATGATGATGATGAAGTCAAATGAAAATTTTTTTATCAAGGTAGCCAATGTTTTCCTGCTAAATCCATTGCCACATAAATTTCATTGCCCACCCCAATTATAGCTAACAAATTCTGCTTTTTTTCATCCCTAAAACATCACATGCAGCAAAACAGGAATCTGGAACTTTATTATGGACATGTTCAAAAACATCAGTTGGTGTTAAGTACATAAATGTGGCATTAAGATATGTATATATACAACTTATCTTTCATTGTAGTCTAAATATTATTTTTAATCATCTAGTAGATGTACCAGTGAACTTTTAAATACCCCTACCCCATCACCACATTAAATGTGTGCTAGCTCCGACCCTGCCCCTAGCCCCAAAACCCACAGCTTACGTTATCAAAAACACTTTCAGTAACACCACAACTATGCAAAATATTTGATTGAAAAAGATGACATGAACCTGCAAACACACATGCATGCATGCTCACAAACACACACACACACACACACACACACACACACACACACACACACACACACACACACACACACACATACCCACAATCACTCGAATATCAAAACGTTAAATATATCCAAAAGTTTAATCATTAAAATACAAACCCAGACTTACAGCAACAACAAACACTTGAGCCTACTGCTTCCATTTCCATCACTCGACAAAGAGTGTTTTCAATGTATTTTCCAAAGCAGTTTATTCTGTTGATGATAACACTAAACTTCTTTATTTTAATCTGTTTGTTAATAAGGTAAGCTCACTCAACAAAGTGCCCTTTCCAGAGGTGACCAGTGAGCACTATCTGGTTAACAGACTTGCTCATAGTCACACAGTGGACAAACAGAAGTAGTGAGAGTCAAACACTGTAACTTCAGTACAGGATGCAGCTCATTAACAGTTCTGAGGCTTAATCCTCTGCAGTAACTGCTGGATTCTGATATTGGACCTACTCTATATTTACTTATTTCTCCTTGAAAATAAATTCTTTTTGTGCAGTTGTATGTCATCTGTATTTTTGTAACTACTGTTGTCTTTTCCTTTGACGGCCAGTTGGACCAGATTACTTACCTGATTAACAAATTTTGAATAAAATAAATGTTCACAACATTGTATTTATTTATTTATTTACTGGCATTTCTTTACAGGGAAAGTCTACTGGGCCAAAATAAGCCCATTTTCAGTGGAGGCCCAGGGAGAAAAGCTCCAAGGTAACAATAAGACTTTCAAAAAGTTTCAAAAAAAGTTTGACAGTTTCCAAAAGATCAAGAAAATTACATAAAAAAATTATCAAAAATGTTTAGAAGGTAGATAAAACTGATAAAACATTATACTAACAGCAAAATTAAACATAATCATAGTACAGAGAATAATAATATGGTATATGAGTAGGCAAAAGCAAAATTGTTCAATGATATTACAGTTATGTTATGCCTGTATTCTACACTGTTATTTTTTTTACTATGATAACCTGTAATTGGCACTGTAAATAGATGCATTTGTCTTCTATATCCGTAGATAGAATTGTGTTAAATTCATTGTATTACCTAGGAGCTTATCTCCCCGGGCCTCTACTGAAAATGGACATGTATGCAGTTAGACTAGCCCGGTAAACAAATGTAAAATAAATAAATAAAAATAAAGTTACGAGCACCAAGGTATGCATGTGAATTTGGGTGTTACTTAGAAAAAAAAACAGTAGGACATATGTGTAGAGAGAGAGAGATATAAGAGGAGTGCTTAAATATATACATGGGAGAGGGTATGTGGAGAGAAAAGGAGGAAGAACGGAGATAAGGGAGGGAAAAAGTAAGGAGGATGGACAGTAGAAAAAAAAGAAAGAAAAGAGACAGGAGAGAAGGAAGGAGATCGAAGTAGAAGGAGAGTGAAAGAAGGGAGAGAAGAGGGAGAACCTAGTTAGGGAGTTTGGAGAAAGCATGAGGAAGAATTAAGAAATGTATTTATTTATTTTAACATACCACTGCACCAAACAGTACTGGGGAATTACTGATGTTATTATAAAGATATCAGGCACTACATGGATGTGACTTTAGGGAAAAAAAAGACATCACTGCCAATGTTTGAACCCAGAACCCTCTGAGCTACAGTCAGAGAACAAAATGTTACCTGGAGCCTTTCTCAAAATTATTGATGTAGTACCTTTTCAGTTATTCATGTACTTCCTTTTTGTACCATTATATTATGTAAAGTGGAGCTTTTCTCCCCAGGCCTCCTCTGAAAAAGGGCTATCAGCTCAGTCGGACAAACCCGGTCAACAAATGTAAAATAAATAATAAAAATATTTATTTAACATTTGTTAACCAGGAAAGTCCGACTTGGAACGTACCCACGTTTTAGCGGAGGACTGGGGAGAGAATGCGCCAGATGCATGTCTTTAAATGTGGGAGGAAACTGGAGCACCCGGAGGAAACCCACACAAATGCAGGGAGGACATGCAGACTCCACACAAAAGGCATCCCAGCCAAGAATCGAACAGGAGAACTTCTTGCTGTGCCATCTAAATAATAAATATTTTTTCTCAAATTCGCCACAGTAGGAATTATTTCATTGGGAGAGTTTTAAAGTGTATGGTGAATACCGTATGTCAAACCAAAAATGTCTAAAAGATTTGATGTCAATTGTATAGAATGTTTAAATACAAAACTTACTTGTAAAATATTTTGTTAAACAAGTTTAAATCTCCCCATTTATTAAAAGTTCTCTATCACTTAAATAAAACATGCCTCAGGTGAATAAAGTAAACATCACTGGGTTGTACCAATAATTTTTACTGGAAACTTTTAATGGCCTATGTATTTTTGAGATACAGTACTTTCATTTTACATGTTGACCCTTTGCTGCATTATAGTTTATAGGGGGAATATCCCTTAAGTCTTCAGAAATACATTTGGAATATTATTTAAAATGTCTGAACATCACAACTAAATGCCCAAACCATTATTACTATAAAGCTATGTGACTGCAGACAAGATGAGGTTAAATATACAATAAGTTAAAAGGCCAACTCACACCAATATAAGTTATTCAGAAAGCATATAATTATGCTCACAGATCTTTTGAACACTGACCAAACACATACACTGCCTGGACATTTAACGTGATTTATTTTGTTCAAACTGGAGTAATCTGAAGTGGTAGCCATCTTGGCTGAATTGTTCTTGATATAAAACAGCTTCATCATAAAGTGTTTCCCCCTTAAAATGCAAACAGTGCCAGGCATGATTGTTGATGTCTGGCCAATTCATACTTAAATCTATTTGAAAATCAGGCAAGCCCAACATATGGGGGAGGACAGGATCTGTAGCCCCTTTTCCATCTAAGAAATACACCAGCAAATTTCCCATGCCTACACTCCTAAGGCCTTTTTTGTTATGGATTTCATAGTTTTAGAAAACAAAGCAGGATTTTTTTCTCTATACGTTCATAGGTTCATAGGTGTATACTAGGCTAACAAATACTGGGGCCTTTGTAAGCCTAGCCAAACATCCTAATTGTATTCCACAGGTTTATGTGCCTTATAGGTTATTTTAAGATGTATATGTAAACTAGGATAGGAATTACAGGCTGCCACTGTACATTAGAGACATAGATGCTAGACCCAGGGTATATTTCTCATTTCCAATTCATTGGTCTAGGTTTCTTTTAAATGGGTTAGGGTAGAGCTCTGCTTTACATGGATGGGAAGCCTATTCCAGAGAAAGGGAATTCTTTGCTTCACATGGATAGAAAGCCTTTTCCAGAGTAGGGAAATTTTCTCAGACACATACCTGTCCCTCCAATGTGTCCTATTTACGTCACAAGCAATGTTTATATCCCTAGATCGAGTAATCCTTATACCATTTATTTTGTGGATATGTAAAAGGTCTATCAGAGTGGCATCCAAGGATGCCTTGTATGCTAGGCATAGATCACCACTCAACAACCTGTAGGAGACAGAGTATAGAGATAGGGCTTTAAGGTGATATGCATAGAACATGCTATTTCCACCCTGTATTCTTTTTTGTGAGGAACCTCTCAGGACTTTCCAGCTGTTGAATGTGCCAGGTCAGGTACATACCGAGGGATGGGGGGTTGTACTCAATGCTGGGTATGATGAAGGCTGAATACAGTGGAACAATAATGTCCTTAGACCTAGATGCCATGCACTTGTTTGTATGTTGAGCAACATAGAATAATTTTATCACTATCCTAGACAAATGTTTGTCGAAAGCCTAGTTACTATCTACATATCTACCCAAATCTTTGACTGCTGGTTCTACTCTTAGGGGTGTGCTATCAAAGAGATAAGTTTCTAGGGCGACTGACTCCCCAAAGGGTACTATTATGCATTTCTTGGCACTGAGTTTTAAGCACTGTCTATGGGACCAGTCATTTGTCTGTGTTAGTCCTTCATGTAGGATGTTAGTGTCTTTGACTGTATCTACTTTGCAATCATTTGCAAACTTGGTTAGTCAAAGGCCACTGACATTAGCCTTGACTTCCAAGAAGTAGATGCCAAAAAAAGGAGCAGACCAAGCACAGAGCCCTGGGGGACTCCACTAGTACCCGGCCTCTTTGTGGAGGTGACCTACACTATCCTAACTTCCTGCATTCTATCTGTGAGCCAGATGGCTATCCAGCATTTAATTTAGGGGGTTATGATGATATCCATGAGTTTGTTCACATTGCTTGGACAGGGTATTATATCTAATGCATTAGCCAGGTCAAGGTAGGTGGTATACATTGTTTTGCCCTCATCTATTGTCTTGGTAACCTTCTCAAAGAAGTCCACCATGTTAATCTGCCCTTGACAAAACCAAGCCCAGATAGATGAACTGACCCAATCCGGGATGGTGTTTGCATTTAATGAGGAAATTTTGTCCAGGGCAGAGATGACAGAGTGGAGAAATAATATCCACCAGAACTGAGTCATGATCAAATCAGGCTTTTGGCAGGGTAATGGACACCCCGCCCAAGCCATTCCCATGTGTCTTTATTTTGCTCTTTATTCCCAATTACTATAAACACTGTTCAAACCTGTCCATATGCATGCTATCTTTTATTCACTTTCACAATGATTACAGAGATTTGAGTTTAATTTTAAACTTTTATTTCAAAATTTTTAAAACAAACTCTGATGACCATATACCAAATAAAACAGTCTTACTTGAAAAACAGACTTAGGATGAGTAACAGTAAACTTCTCTTTTGTTGAAATCCATATGGCCATTGGTGGATTAAGTGTACCTTGGACCCCAGGCCATACCTCTCAACTGTACAGATTTTTGCAGAATGTCCATATTGTTTCCTCATATTTTTGGTCCATTTTTAATAAAAATGTGGTTTTCTGGCAAATCATTAAACATTGAAGTCAGAAAATAATGGCAGACATTTGAGTTTCAGACTTCATACCATTCAGAAAATTCATGCTAATATAAAATCTGTTATTCTATCAACTTTCTAAGTTTGTAAGAGCAATATTTGAAAGTTGTCCCTATTTTTGAGCCTTTGTCCCCCATTATTCATGGGTTTGTCCAGATTTTTTGCTCTAAGAGGTTGAGAGGTATGCGGGCCCAGGTTCTTTTCAAACCATGAATCCCACACACATGTTTAGGGCAAGGTATAAAAGCATTTGTTCTTTGATTCACTTTCCTGATTGTTTTAAATTATATTTCTTATTTAGTACAGTAACATTTCTTAGTGTGTTTTAAATTTCTAGTTTTGTATATTTTTGTCCAATAAACAGTGAAGTAAAATGTATGAACCAATAATGGCAAAAGTACTCATATCAGAACATTTTAACCATAAAAGGCCACTGAAACTGCTGTCATTATAATCCACCAATATCCATACTCAACAGTTATGGCCACTTTATTGACCGTGTATACATCATGGTATTACAATTTGCTTTCCACAAAGGGAACAATTGTACTGCAAAGACATATTCATGATTTTTTACATATACCAGGTCAGCAGGGTCAGTCAATAGTTTCGAGAGACATCACCAAACCCAGCAATTGCAGCTACATTGTTAACTGAATCATTCTCCAATGTCAGTGTCAAAATAATAATAATAATAATAATAATAATAATAATAATAATGACCAATTCACATGTTTCTTTGTTTCACACAAATACACAGTAGCCAAGGTATTCCAACTTAAGTAGGACTAATCTGGTCAACAAAAAAGATAAAAGAAAGATAATATAATTTGCATGTTTTGTTCACTGTGATGACAAGGTTTAGATCCCTGGAGTGCATGGCTCTGAGAGATTGGGATTTCTTTAAGTGGAGCATGTCCAACAGCTCAGGGTTTGACATGGCCTTGTATGTTAAGCAGAGATCACCTCTGAGTAGACGATATACCACAGAGTACAGCGGGAGTTTTTTTAGACGGTCAGCATAGAACATCTGCTTTAGGTCTGTGATTCTTTTAGTGAGGTATTTCTGCGGCCTTTCCAGCTGTTGCGAGGCATTGTACTCTATAATGGGTCTAATGAGGGATGAGTACAGTGGGACAATGACCTCCTTTTTTCTGGATGAAAAGCTCTTAGTGATGAGGTGTGCCACACAGAAGGATTTCCTGACTGTTGTGGTGATGTGGTTATCAAAGGTGAGACCACTGTCCACCTGTGTCCCTAAGTTTTAGTGTTTAGTGTGCTGCCACCTATGTGGTAATTCATGGGTACATAGTTTTTCCCAAAGGGGATAACTATATATTTCTTGGCATTAAGCTTGAGCCCATGGCTCTGGCACCAAACATCTGTTTCTGTAAGGCCATTTTGTAGAATATTCACATCATTTGGGGATTCAATAATGGCTCCTAGTTTGCAGTCATCTGCAAACTTTGTTAGCCAGAGTCCCTTAGTGTTGGCCTGTACTTCAGAGAAGTAGATGCCGAACAAGAGTGGTCCCAGGACTGAACCCTGAGGTACTCCACTTGTCACTTGTCTGGAGCTGGATTTGGAGTCGGCTACTTTTACAGTCTGGGTTCAGTCAATAAGCCAGTTGGCAATCCATCGAGTGAAGTAGGGATTTATGCCCAGTTTAGTAAGTTTATCTATGATTCCAGAGTGGGGGATGGTGTCGAAGGCCTTGGCAAGGTCCAGATAGGTGGTTTGGACCGCCTTACCCTCATCCACAGCTCTGGAGACTGATTTGAAGAAGTCAGTCAGTTTCAGGAGACAAGATCGGCCCTTCACGAACCCAAATTGGATTGGGTCCAGTGTTTGAAGGTTGCCAATGTCCTTGTTCATAAGTTCCATGATAATGTGTTCCATGCCCTTGCAGATCAGGCTCGTCAGACTGATGGGCCAATAGTTCCCAGGATCCAAGGTGGATCCCCCCTTGTGGAGTGGGATAACTGTAGCTGTGCGCCACTCAGGGCAAGAAGCCTGAGGTGAGGCTATGTTATTAAACATGACACTTAGGTGAGGTGCCAGTTCATTTTGTATTTCTTGTAGTACACAGCCCAGGATGTCATCTGGTCCCATGGATGCTGTATTCTTAGCTTTGGAGAGTACGGTTTCTACCTGTTTGGCTGTGATTACCGGAATTTGGCAATCTTTTGATATTGAGATGGGCCCTTTAGGGTGTGAGAAGGGGGTGAAGTTGGCACTAAATCGATCTGCCAGGATATTGGCAATATCCTTGGGATCAGTATATTTAATACCATTCTGTTGCAGCTCAGAGCAGATCTGAGCATTGCCATTTAGATTCTTGACATAACTATAGAATGCCTTGTTTTTGTCTTTGGAATCTTTGGCAATTTTATTTTCGTAACTAGCTTTGGAGGATTTTATGAGGGATCTCAGCTTATTACTGACGCTGGTAAGAGAGTTTTTTGCATCCTGGGATTTTCCTCTTTTCTGCAACAGTTTCTTCCTTCTGTTGTATAAATTGTTTATGGCAGAGGACCACCAGATTGGCTTCCTTTTTTTGGTGGAGAGCATCTTGGTTCTATTTGGGATGGCACGATTCATGCACGAGTGGATGTGCTCGTACAGTGCCTTAGTTTAGGATTCAGTAGTCGAACTTTCAGCTCCCGTCTGCATGGGTGCCATGAAGTTTGTCATGTCTGACTTAAGTAGCATGGAGTTGGCTTTGGAGAAGTTTTTTATGGAGGTTTCCTGACTGGGGGTAGGGGTGGGATGTGGATGTCAAGGGTGATTCGCTTATGGTCAGACCTGACCAATGAGGGGGTGACCACTGGTGTGGAGTATCTATCTCCCATGTTGGTAATGATCAGGTCTAGGATATTGGAGCCCCTGGTGGGACAATGGATTAGTTGATCCAGGGCATTGGAATTTATGAATTCCAAGAACCGTTGGGGAAAAGGTGTTGGTACCCGAATAGTTTTCCCAGTTAATGGCAGGGTAGTTGAAATCAATCAGTATTAGGGTGTTTGGTTGTATCTTAATATTTTCCAGTATGTTTAGAAAGGTGTAGTGAGAATCTTGGGGCATGGTGGGGGATCTGTAGCAAACTACAATTTGGATTGCAGTCTTACCTAGTGTTAGTTGCACCTGGAGAATTTCAGATGCATTGTGTTGGGCAACTAGCCTGGAGGGGTGAATATCCTTGGTGAATATGGACATTCCTCCACCTTTAGTGTTTTGGTCTTGGTTTGGTGGCTGAAAAGTGTGGTAAGAGTTGTTGCCTGGTATTGCAGGGGTGCTCTCTGGAGTCTTGAACCAGGTCTCAGTTACTGCACAGATATTGATGTTCTCCATTTTTAGGAGTGTCTCGAGAGAGTGCATTTTGAGGTTTAGACTTCTAGCATTGAGTAGCATTACCATCAGATTTTACATGCTTGTATCTGTTACGGTGGTGGTTTTGTCCTTTGAACCTTGCCTAAAAAAGGCACTATAGGGGTGGCAAGAGCTTTAGCCAGTAACCTGAATTCCAGCGGTGACAGGTGCAGACCATCTCTGGCAAAGCATCAGCATTGTGGTTTGTCGATTATGTCATCCCAGGCAGATACTGGATCCCCTTTGAATGACACCAAAAGCTTATCCAATTGTTGAAGTCAATCATTTTGTCCTTATACTGTGATATCATTCTGGGCGAAGGCAGGATGCTACTCAGGGCTAGGGTCATACCTGCCTGGGCCACATGGTCCGAGAGCTCTTCCATGTCTCTTTTAATGTAGTCCAGGGAGGTACGTCTCAAGTCATTCACTCCAAAATGGGCAATGACAGAGTTGTATTTGTACTTGTTGTGGAGTGACATGAGTGCATGTGTTATGTGGCAGATCCTGGCACCCGTCAGGCAGCTGACTGTAATTTTCTCCTTGCTCAGCCTGGTGAGTGGGACATCAGTGTGCCTGACTATAGAGTCACCTATGACTAAAATGCTGGGTATGTTGTCTTGCCTTAGGGGCTGTTGCTGGGTGGCACACTGGTGTTGTGAGCTGTGTCACTTTGGTTGTGATTGGTGTTTGTTTGCGTTTCAACTTCGGAGGTCTTTGTTGCTTGGGCAGGTTAATGTTAAGGGCCTCCGCATATGTGGGTTTAGTGTTTCTATATGTGGGTGTTGATGGTGTGGGTTTTGAAGGGCCATGTGTTGCTTGAGATATACTGCAGGTGTTAACCTTCTCCTCTTGACTGTTTAGCACAATCTTGGCTGGACAGAGCTTTGCTTCCAGTTTGGCTATGTAAGTGCATCTCTCATAGGTTATAGTGTTGGGTGGTAGGAGGACAGGGTTGTTTGTGTACATGAGGCAGTTGCTGCATTGCCCCAGTATGTCCAGATTCACCAGGTGGACAGGAGAAATCACCGGAAGCTGACCCTTGGTCATGCCTGTTTAGGTGCTTTTTTGTAAAGTACAAGAGCTGTTTTCCCTTACCTTTGCAAGGTACTTTGCAATTATAGGCTGTTTAGTGCCTATGATTAATTTCTCCTTATTAACAAGGAGAGTTGAGTGTTTGTATCTTTTAGACAATAAACACTATTGACTTTATCACAGCAGTGAGCCACAAAAGTTTTCAAACAGATAAAGGAGCAAGGAGACTCTACAAAATGCTTTTAACTGCAAACAAATCAGTTATATGATACACTCCTTGGCAAGAAATCAGAACAAACAAATAGATGTTTAACAAGTACAGAAAATACCTTTCACACAGTGAAACTAGCTATAAAGCTTTACAAACAGTGTGACAGTAAAAAACATATTTCTCAGGCCCTGTAAGGCAGACAATTTTAGTTTATCTGTGCAGATTAGTTACTAGCGATAAAATACAGTATAATGTATGCAGCAGGCAGTAAAAAGTGTTATATATAAATTGCTAGAAGCAATAACCAGTATAAATAAGCCAAAAAAAACCAGGATACTTATTGTTATATATCACAGATCAGAGTTGTAGTCAATGCCCCTCCTCCACTCGGCACATTGTGTACAGACAGAAATCTTCTCAAAGTTAGGGCTTAAATACCAGAAGATACAATCTTAGACAACTTTTTTTTAAAAAAAATGCTCAAAAGAACCAATGAGTGCTTACTCCAAGCCCTAGACCACCCAACCCCCACTAGCCAGCAGCCAATCAACACAATCCTGCCACAAAGGTAAAGAAAGGCTTCTGCTAATTCAAGATGGCTTGGTCATGTGCTCAGACCAATCTCTGCAAAAACTAACAGGCCCAAAGATAGCAAATCTGAACTGGGACAATACTAAAGCTAGTAGCCTACACTCATTTAGACAGTAAACACTACAGAAATGTTTATCATAGCAGTGAGCCACAACATGAAAGTTTTTAAACAGATATAAGAGAAAGGAGATTCTACAGAAGGCTTTTAATTGTAAAAAAATCATTTATATGATGCACTCCTTGGCAGGAAATCAGAACAAACAAATAGATGCTTAACAAGTACAGAAAATACCTTTCATACAGTAAAACTAGCTATAAAGCTTTACAAACAGTGTGACAGTAAAAAAAAACTTATTTCTCAGGCCCTGTAAGGCAGACAGTTTTAGTTTAACCATGCAGATTAGTTACTAGCAATAAAATACAGTAAAAAGTATGCAGCAGGCAGTAAAAAATGCTATATATACATTGCTAGAAGCAATAACCAGTATAAATAAGCCAAAAAAACAGGATACTTACTATTATATATCTCAGATCAGAGTTGTAGTCAACGTCCCTGCTCCACTTGGCTCAGTGTATATACATCCATTCATGGTTTTAACATTAAACTCATGGACTTTATGCTGTCCAAGTTATTCACAGCAAAATAATAAACACACTGTCAGCATTCAACAAAAGAAGAAACAAATGATCCCATCCAAAGAACATGGCTCATATGATGATGTTCTTATAAACTACAATCAATTTCCTTCCTCTTCACCTTAAGTACTGTGGTTCATAGGTAGTTACTAGGCTTGCATCCTGGGCACCATTGAGGAGCCCTGCCCATATTTCCACTTGTCCTAAAGTACTGTCTGGATAAGTGACTTGCTCAATGACAGGGCATAAATATAAGGTAAAATCAGAGATGCTCTGCAAAACTGGGGACAGATAAGAGCAGAGTACTCCAAGTCATTAAAAAGTTAACAGAGCAGCGAGTTTTGCATCAACGTGTAATCTGTGAACCAAAAAAATCTATGAAACTCTAATGACTGGCATCAACTGACATCAACTGACTATAATCCTCAGTGATTTACCAAATGGAAAAAATGTTAAGTTAACGGAGGCTGGCACCTTAAGGTACAGGGTTTGACTCTGAGCAAGTCACTTAAATAGTCAATGCATCTGTAACAAGGGTATTTCACACATACACACACATAAACACACACACACATACACAAATACATACCTTTAAAAAGCTTTCCATGGGCTTGCACGTGTATAAATACTGAGCATGTTCGAGCTAGACTGCCGTTTTGTAGAGAGCTGTTGAGATATAAGCATGCATGGTATGTAATGGTCTGTCAGTTAGTTTGTTTATATTTTATGTTACTGCTATTCATCCTGATACGTTTCTATATAATAAAGCATATAAATTAACTACCCTGCCTGTTCATCTTAAATCACAACATAGGGCAAGCGACATGGTGTCAGAATGGGATCCAAAATCAAGACCAAAAGGCACTCAGTTAATGTTAGAAGAATATAAAGGAATGGATCATCCCTACTGCACAAACAATTTGCAAAGGCAGGTCAGAAATGAATTCCAGGTACTAAAACTTGCTTAAATGAGTTCTTACTCAAAGAATGTAAACAAAACACTCAGAACACTCAAAATGAATTTCTAATTAAACAAAATGTCCAAAACTGCTACATATTGATAAAAAAATTTTGAACTAATTATGTGAACGCTTAAAAAAGTGATTGATCGAACTTATGTAAGTGAAAGCTTAAAATATTGAAGCAACAGAAACCAAAATTTTTTCCTAGGGAAATAATTTGGTTGTCCATTTCTGTTGCTTTGGTATTTTCAGTGCTGTGGTGGAAAGTTAGAGGTCGGGTTCAGGTAAGTGTGCGATTGTATGGATGTGAGTGTTAGGGCGGGTTAAGTGAGTTAGAGTTAGGGCACAGGTTAGGTATGTGTGCGATTGTGTGGACATGAGAGTTAGGGCGGGTTAGGTGAGTTAGGGCTAGGGAGCAGGTAAGCTGAGTGTGTGATAGTGATGGACCTTAGGGTTAGGGTTTGGGTTAAGGTAAGTGGATAGTTAGTGGTGTGTGTATAGTTTAGTGTAGGGTTAGGTGTCAGATTTTAGGTGTATGTGTGTGGATTGCTGTTTGTTTGGTGTGCTTGTGTTGTGTGTATGTGTTTTGGATCAGCGATTTTTTTCCCTAGGAAAAAAATCGCTGTTCTGACAGTTCGATACTGTAAGCTTTCGCTTACAAAAGTTCGATCAAACAGCGTTCACTTTTTTAAGCGTTCGCTGATCTAATATAGACCCTTTGAAATAATGTTTGAATCGCATTAATGTATAAAATAAAGGGAAGTGACCACATTTTTTCACTATGTGCTACTTTTTCACATTAATTAAAGCTATTCAAGATATCCGACGTATACAGAGTGTTGCAGGTTTGTGAAGTATTAGAGTGCAGTTATTTAAACAATCATATTTTGTAAAGTACAGTATTTTGAAGAGTTTATTGTGCATTTGAATGTTATTACAAGTACCTGGTGTGTGTGCATGTTTGTATATATTTACAAATGGGCCAGGATTGCATCATTTTTCACTATACTTTGTTGGCATGGCAAAAGGCTTTTGCAGACCAGCGCCACTTGTATTTGACAATAATATTGTAGGGAACTGGAGAGTGTTTGAGTGTGATATTTTCATACAAGTTGCATTTTCTAATAAAGATGCATGTCCAAGGCATTTATTCTGCTTAATTTAGCTGGTTCAGAAGACATAGAAAGAGGCCATTCATTTGTGTATGCACCTGCTGTGTTTGCAAGAGAAGGGGAAAACCATCATATAGTGGTACTGGCTGAAACAAGGGAAGACTCTGAGTGCTTAGAATGTAAATTTAGAGAAATGTGTAACCTCCAAATGAATATTATGATGAAAAGGCACTTATTTTACACAAGGGATCAAAAGCCTGGTGAAACTTTTGCAGCATATATAACTAACTTGAGAAACAAAGCTAAAACGTTCAGATTTGGTGATTTAAGGGATGAGTTTATAAAAGACAGACTTGCGTGTGATATTAAAGATTATGCTGTGAGAAAGATTTTGCTTCACAACAGTGATTTATCTTTGAATAAGGCCACTGTGATCTGTCAAATATATGAGCTCACAGAAAAGCACACAAATATGCTTACAAATGAGAAATGCATGCTCTAAAGCTAAGGTTGATAGTATGCAGCATGTGGTCAAACGAAACAGGCCCAAGCACATGGGAGTGTTGCAGGTCCTCTAGCAGCCCCCTGGTAAACCCCATAGCCTTCTGGAAAATTCCAGAGCACGCACAGTCTCAGTGAAACACAAGGGTGAGTCAGCAAACTCAAAGCATGTTCCCTCACCTAGGCTCATAGTCAACTGCTGTAAATGTGGTGGTAATCAAGTGTCTAAAAGAGAAAAGTGCTTAGCTTTTGATCAGCAATGCCACAGATGTAAAAAGTGGAATAATTTCCAAAGATTTTGTACACATTCTTTTATTAAAAGAGAACATTCAAAGAGACAGTTTTTTTATGTTGATGATGTGTCGGTGCTTAATGAAACAGTCAATGCAGTAGATTTGTGGGAAAAGGATGAAGTATTTTGTACTGTTCGGATAAATGAAAGACCCACAGAGCTCAAAGCTGGCACAGGTTCAAAGTGCAATGTTGTGTCAGCAGAAACATTTGCTAGAGTCTGTTCTGATGAGAAGCTTGATTTGGCAAAGTGTGCGAAGCTTGTTGCTTATGGTACTGAAGAAATTCAGACTGAAGGTTCAGTAGTGCTTTCATGTTACTCTGCTGGGAACAGCTATGACTTGCAATTTTACATAGTTAAAAGGCACATACAGTCATTATTAGGCCTCAGAAATATTTTGGGAATGGGACTACTTTCATTTAATAAGGAAGTCCACCATGTAAGCTTAAAAGACCACTGTTCTAATTTTGCCCAGTCTATTTTTCTACCTATGCTGATATTTTCGAAGACAAACTAGGCAAACTCCCAGTTGTGTACTCCATGAAGTTAGACCCTGAAGTCAGCCTAGTTGTCAGACCAGCCCGGAAAGTTCCAGTAGCTATACAGAAGAGAGTCAAAGCAAAGAAAGCCAAAATGGTTCAGCAAGGTGTGATTTTTTTCCAGTTGATGAACCAACTGAATGGGTGTCTTCCATGGTAGTAGCTCATAAGAAAAGCTCAGATGACATCAGAATATATATTGATCCAAGAGATCTGAACATCATCATCATCATCATTATCATCATCATCATCATCATCTCCTTTTGGCTTATCCCAGTTAAGGGTCACCACAGCAGAACAACAGTCCCAAGAACAATTGGCAGTGGAGTTTTACGGTTCCAAGTTGCCAGCTCGGCACCCAACCTTCCACCGAAGGCACACACATGCACACACTTGCACCTAGGGCCAATTAAGAGCATCCAATCCACTTACAGCATGTCTCTGGGATGAAACTGGAGCACCTGGAATAAACCCACATAACCACAGGGAGGACATGCAGACTCCACACAGAATGCACCCCAGCCGAGAATCTAACCAGAAAACCTCTTGCTGTGAGGCAACAATGCTAACTGCTGCACCACCGCAGCCACCCAATCCAAGAGATTTGAGCAAAGCACTGAAAAGACCTCATCATCCAATATGTACACTCAAAGATGTCGCTGCTCTTATGCCAAATGCCACTGTTTTTTTCTGTTTTGGAAGGAAACAGTGCATTTTGGCAAATTTTGCTTGACTGACAATCTTCATTACTAACCACTTTCAGTACTCCTTTCAGCAGGTACAAATTTTTGAGAATGCCATTTGAGATAAATTCTGCCAGTGAACTCTTTCATGCAAAGATGTATCCCAGTCCTGGTTAGAACAACACCAAGAAACATTTGATGTACTAAAACAGAGAATTGTCAGTTCACCAACTCTGAGATACTATGATGTTCACAAACCAGTAACTCTTGTGATGCTTCAAAGTTTGGTCTTGGTGCAGTCATTCTTCAAGAGGGTAGAGCAGTAGCCTATGCATCCAGAACTCTAACCCAAACTAAGATGCAGTATGCTCAGATAGAGAAATAACTCTTGGCAATTGTGTTTAAATGTTCGAAGTTCCATGATTATATTTATGGCTGACCTATTTAAATGAAACAGATCACCAACCTCTAGTCACTATTTTGAGAAAGCCTATGCATACAGCTCCAGCCAGATTGCAACGCATGATGTTGAAATTGCAAAAGTATATTTTCAATCTTGTCTCCACAAAAGGCAAACTTCTTTATCTTGCTGATATTTTATACAGATCACCCAGAAATACCACTGAACAGCATGAAAATAAGCAACTTGATTTTGAAGTCATGGAAGTGAAACATTTTTCTTCCACATGTCTTGATGAGCTTAGAAGTCACATAGCCTCAGATCCAGTTCTTCAGAGGCTCAACCACTTTATCAGTTGAGGATGGCCATCAAAGCAATCTTGTTTACTTTATGACCTGCAACCATACATTCCTTACAGAGATGAGATTTTGTTTGACAATGGTATCATCATGAAAGGTCCAAAAGTGATTGTCCCAAAATCCTTACAACTATAGTACATTACCATTTTGCATTGTAGCCACCCAGGAACTGACTCTACAAAAAGAAGGGCAAGAGGACTAGTATTTTGGCCTTCTATGTCAAAGGATATTGAGAGAGTACTTTCATCTTGCTCTGTATGTAATAGTACTAAGCCACATCAACAGAAAGAACCAGATTCCTGAACTACCATGGTCGACAGTAGCTACAAACATTTTCGACTGGAATGGAATGGTCAACATTACTTGGTGTTAGTAGATTCTTATTCTAATTGGTTCTAGATTGACCTACTTCCTAATTTAGCATCCAGTACTGTCGTTACTAAGTTGAAGCATCATTTTGCAGTCCATAGTAGTCCGTACAAAGTTATTTCTGACAATGGTACACAGTTTACAAGCCAGCAGTTCAAAAGATTTGCTGAAGAGTGGGACTTTATCCATGTTACGAGTAGACCTGAGTACCCACAGTCAAGTGGTTTGGCAGAATGTGTAGTTCAAAGTTCAAAACAGTTATTAGAGAAGTCGAAATGAGACAATTGTGATGTGTTCCTGAATCTCCTGAATCTCAGAAATATTCCTTGTGATAAACATCTTGGTTCACCTGCACAAAGGATTTATTTTTTATTTATTTATTTTAACATTTGTTAACCAGGAAAGTCTGACTTGGAACAAAGCCAATTGTCAGCGGAGGCCCGGGGAGAAATGCTCCAGATGAATGTCTTTGCTTTTGTCGAGACAAACCAGAACCATACTACCAATCAGTAGCAATCTGTTGGTTACCTGTGCTAAAAACAAAGCAGTGAAAGCTCAACTTATGAAAAGGCATTTGTCCCAGAAGTCCTATTATGTTAAGTCCAGCAAACTGCTCAATCCATTATGAGAAGGTGAGATAGTGAGGATGCAGACGTCCAAAGGATTTGATTGGATTGGAGTCATGAAAAGCGTATGTACAGAACTGAGATCGTACATTGTAAAATCACAAGAAGTAGAATTTAGGTGGAACTGGAAACATTTAATACTGGTATTCGAGGCTGTATTGCAGCATCTTGTCTGTGAAAAAGACTATATATCTCAGAATGAGTTATCCAGTGTTCCAGTTGCAGAGGACATTCCCACAAATATCCCTGTTCCTGAGAAAATTCCTGAAACAGACTGTTCACCAAAGACTGTTCCTATCACTAAACCCAGCCCTAATTGCTATTATCACTAGATCAGGTCGCATTTCCAGACCATGTTCCAGATACACGGCAACTCTCCAAGACCAAAAACATGGCCTCTGTGGGACTAGGAAACATCCCAGGCTGCTTACTAAACAATCTAAAACAAGACCTAGCAGACTCATTTGGCATGCTGTTTAATCATAACCTGAGAACTGGCTTTGTACCAGCAAAATGGAGAACAGTAATCCCCTTGCACAAAGGGGGTTCATCAACTGACCCTGGGAACTATTGACCCATACACCTAATCAGCCTTATCTGCAAGGCCATGGAAAGAATCATCATGGACCTTATCCACAAGGACATAGGTGACCTTCAAAGGCTTGACCCCAGACAGTTTGCTTTCATCAAGGGTAGATCTTGCATATTAAACCTAATGGACTTCTTTGAGAATGTCACCAAGGCACTGGATGAGGGCAAAACAAAACATACCACCTATCTTGATTTAGGCAAGGCCTTTGACACAATCCTCCATTCAGGTATTACAGAGAAATGCTCCCATCTGGGGATTAACCCATACATTACTAGATGGGTAGCCAGCTGGCTCACTGACAGAATGTACACTGTTAAAGGTGGGGAGTCCACCTCCACCAATAGACCAGTTACCAGTGGAGTACCACAAGGATCTGTGCTGGGCCCTCTACTGTTTGGAATTTATTTCTCTAAAGTAAATGGAAACATAGGTTGATAGCAACCTAAACGTCGATTACCATGTGTCCGTAGTGGTAAGTGGACAGTGCATGTCTCATAAATAAGGGTATCACATCCAAAACCAGGGAGGTCATAGCTCCACTGTACTCAACCCTTACCAGACCACTAATAGAGCACAGTGCTCCCTTCTGTATGTACCTCATCAGACACCTGAAGCAACTGGAAAGACTACAGAGGTTTCTGACCAAGAGAATCCAGGGCCTCCAAAACATGACATACAAGGAAAGACTGAAAGCCCTGTCACTGTAGTCTGTATCATACAGGCTGAGGAGAGGTGACCTGTGCCTGGTCTACAGAGCAGTCTTGGACCCTGCTCTAATGGAAATGCAGCACATCTGCAAATCAAATGGGACAAGAATAACTCACTCTAGGGATCTCAACCTAGCCTGTGACATAAACAGAATGATGGACAGACAGACATCTCTCCCAGTGATTTTCGCTCCTCTGGAATAAGCTCCCACTCATTGTCAAGCAGAGCTCCTCAATGACCCTATTCAAGCGCAACCTTGACAACTGGATGGGTGACAATAAATTCATCTCAGGAGTGTCAGCTATGTCCCTCAGGGGCAGGGGTAGTCAGTGCTGATCACAAAATTGCTCTGCTAACAACGGTCATCTAACTATGGTCAAGAAGGGTATTTGGGTTTTTATACAGCTAGGCTTGTAAAGGCCTTAGGGCCATTAGCCTAGTAACCTCCTATGAACCTACATGTAGGAATGATTTTATTTGAAGGTTTGACAATACAGCAGGACTTTCATTCATGAGACATAGAAAACAACTGCATAGAAGTCAAACTAAAGACAATAATGGCTATTCTTCCCTGTGATTTGCATCACCATCTATGCAAAAAGTGGAAAAAGTATATTATGGCTAAAATCGGTATGAAAAATGTTTGGGCAAAATATGAACAGATGAGGAGCATAACAGTCTACTAAGACACCTAAGCATCCCTTTACGTAATATTAAAACTTTAAATATGTTTTTATCAGAAGCTTTAGGTATAAAATATATTGCATTTTGGTTAACCAAAACTGCAATATGCTGTACAGAGACAAAGATTCATTTGTAAATTAAGACTTGTTAATGACAGTTTTCAGATTATGTATAGTAATAGGCATAAAATGCATTTAAGAAAGTTCATGTGGGAATTTAAAATGCAGAGAAAACACCAGAAGAAATGAAAATGAATGGTGATTAGGAATAGGAAATATGTTGCTAGACAGAAAAATGGAAGGGAAACAACACAGAATGGAAGAGGGACAAGAAATCAAGAAATTAGGTGTAGAAAAAGTAAAAGTAAAGGTGGGAGAAAGTAAGGCAGGAACAGACTAATACTCAAGATATGCAAGTAAAAAATGTCTTATGAAATTCAGAGAAACAAGGTAAGAAAACTCTGTTTGCAATATGAAAATAACAGGTATTACTATATAATTCTAAATTGTGTTGTGTGTGTGTGTGTGTGTGTGTGTGTGTGTGTGTGTGTGTGTGTGTGTGTGTGTGAGTGTTTGATTTTATGTACTATGATTGAATGTAGCATAGTTTTAATATAGCAGTAAAATGCTGAGGTATAACAAGAATGAAATTGTGAAATGTTGCCATACATAATAAGGACCATTGTTTGATGAACTAGCAATCAATGTTGTTCTTCTTTCGGCTTTTCCCGGTTAGGGGTTGCCACAGCGGAACGCTGGTCTGCTAATGATTGGCAGTCGATTTTTACGGATGCTGAGGTGCCAGCTCGACGCCCAACCTTCAACAAAGGCATGCCCATTCACACATGTTTTTCGAATGCAATCCAACCGTGGGGAGGACATGCAGACTAAACACAGAAGGCACCCCAGCCGAGAATCAAACGGGGGAACCTCTTGCTGTGAGGGGACAACGCTACCGCTGCACCACCGCGGCTCTAGCAATCAATGTTAATCCAACATAAATCACACACAATTACACATTGTCTGCAGAGCTGCAAAACTCCTAAATAGTCAACTTTTACCCACAACAGCAGAATATTGCATAACTCACCATGTGCATATTGAACTCCTGATACAGGCTCAAATGTCTAGCATAGAAGATTACTGGTCATTAATCCTTCCTTTGTAACATTACTTTTGTAGTAGCATGTGACATCATGTCATCAAAGTTTAATTATATTAAACTATGTTAGACATCAGTAACAATGAACACATGCATATAATGGCATATGTATGCACGAGCAAACCTATATCACAAATTGTTTACCTTTGTAGAGTTACATTTTCATTGTCAGGATTTTGTATATCATGGCTGATACAGACGGAGTTGTATTTGACAATGTGGATGCAACAGGTATGCTGTGAGAGTGTTAGGAGTTTGTGAAACTACGGAACTGAAGGAATATTTTGTCTGTTGATGGCTGCCTATATTACCAGAAACAAAATGAAGATAAAAGATGCTGGTGCTATAAACACAAAACAACTGCACAGCTATCATCATAAAAGTAACCACATTCAGTGATGAACTGTTAAAGTCTAGAGTCCATCATAACATGTCATGATATCACACAAAAATATCATATAATGTCCTCTGTGCACGAGCATGCTAAGACGTGAAGGGAGTATCTTTGTGAGGTATTAAGCAGTTGTTTGAAGGACATGAATAATGATGTTGCTGTCCAGTTACCGTCACGTAGACTGATGCTGCATACTAACTATAAGTCGGTTGGAAGGCTGTAATGCAAGATTGTGATGATTCACTAAGTATAATAGATATTCAGCCCAAAACCTGGCCCTTACAAAATGTTAAATTCATATACAGTCATATAGGAGAGGATAGGAGCAATACAACTATGTTAATATTCTCGACATATGAAAATATACGTGACCTGTACTCGTCTGGTATGTGGATAGCCACTGAGACAGACATTATCAATAGATCAATTGTGCAACAATTATACTCTTTCCATGGCTATATTGAGGTAGTAGGTGGGAGATAAAGAGTTTTCTATTGGTTGTTGTATCAATGACAACCAAATCTGTCAAGGCATACAACATGATGTGGAATTTCATCCTAGACATGTTTGAGGAATGCTCTTTTCTGGCAGTACTACAACATATTATTTGTGATTTTGAGCCAGTAGCTAAACTTTTCATCATCACATCTTACAGGTTGGTACTTTCATCTGACACAAAATGTTGTTGTTGTATCTTTCGGCTTTTCCCGGTTAGGGGTCGCCACAGCGGAACTCCGGTCCGCTAATGATTGGCAGTAGATTTTTACATACCGAGTTGCCAGCTCTGACGCACAAACTTCAACAAAGGTACGCCCATTCACGCATGTCTCAACACAGAAGACGCTTTAGCTGAGAATTGAACAGGACAAAATATATAGAGAAATGTGCAAGGCTTGGAACTTATGTCAGATTATCAGAGAAGTGAAGCATTCTAAGAATTTGTTAAACAAATGATTGTCTGACTCTGAAATTACAAATACTTTCTCAGTTTTATGTCAAGTATGTCCTGCCAAAATGACTGATTTGATAAAGTACTTTGAGCAGTATTATGTTCTTGGAAGAAACAGAAAATTCTCCAACCATTTTGTCCAGCTCCTAGCCTACCCTCAGTCTTTCCCCATCATTTTGGTCCCTGAATGAAGTTAATGCAGCAGAATTATTATGGACAAAAAACGTAATTGAGGGGTGGCATAAGAGGCTCAAATGTTTGTTAGGACCCAGGAATGTGGATTTATCTGGCATTATGCATGGAATTGTGATAGAGCAATAGAGAATAAATCAAGTCAGAGAATGTCTTTCATCCTGAGAGAAAAATACACCCCAAAGGGAACAACTACTTGATAAGAAATGAAGCATTGCTCACATCATGCAAATTAGGAAACAGTATTCTTCTCACAAATTTCTTAAACTAATGTCTCTATAGCTACAGCTGTAATAACAGTGTTATCATGTTGTGTAGACAGCAGTTAATCTAAATCTGTCATATTATGTATTTTTGTCTTTCAGTGCCATTCTGGATTAAAGTATTGAGAGGGATTTTGACATTATAATGCAAGGACATCTGTCATTTCAGATACATTTTATTAGTATATCACTTTCATTAAATTCACACCACTTGGGTCCTCATTCATAAGTGACCTCTGTCTCCTTTCTTTCTTAAGCCATGTGATTCTACCTGCAGTACTCATGGCATTGTAATTCCGTCATTACATAGCAACATTACCACTGTGAATATATGACTGACATTTAGACATCCAGTGAATGTGCACTTCTTCAGGAAACAAATATTTCACTTGAATGTTTAGGATGCGTTGGTGTGTTGCTGTTAACATGCATGACTGTTATAGTGCATATTTTTCACAATTAGATATGCAGAATAATGAGCATATGAAATAGTGAATGGCATACTAACATTCTAGTGTTTGGAATTATGAAAGTACCTTCAGCAATGTACATGTTTGATTCTTTCTATAGTCAAACAAACCTAACTGGTGTCCTTCTAGGAGGACCCAATATATATCAACCTAGGAAGAGATTCTGAAAACCCCATCTGCCTGCACGTCTCTCCTCATGGCGCCCATATATTAACAAAAAAAAATGTCTTTCCTTTAGTGCCATTTTAGGTAAAGTCAGGCTCCTCAAATTACCTATGAAGCCAGCCATAATAAAAAAATGGCTGCGAGAATCAGAGCAATGTGTTAGCCAGGAAGTTAAAGATCTGATTAACAGGTGGAAGGACTGGAATTGTGCTCCTGTTAATAAAAAACACCATCAGGTTTACGGACATTTACATACCAGAAGATCCTCAGCATTTAAATACAGATGATCATAAAGAATGGAAAACATTCCTCTTTCCCTGCTATACAAATTGCTAGTGAATGGTTAGTCATTTAATTGAGCTGAGTATCAGCAGATAACAGTAATTCTGCCAAAGAGTAGTGCTCCAGTTGCTTTATGGTTAACCTCAGAATCTCAGAGAGGTAATATACAAGTTAAGTGTGCAGTATGATTTTTTTACATAAGAGACAGTGGTAGATTATAAGTTTTCTTATAGCCATTGTATGGTGGCACGGCCACTTAGTACTATATATAGACTAGGATGATTCACTGTTCGGGGTTGGGGGGGATAAATGAAACAAAGCAACCACTTATAATCTGTCAATACCAAAACACAGTGCAATCAAAAGAGCTTTGGCCACTACAATTATGTACAAGATGGCAGGAGACCAGATGGATGCTGGAATATGGCAGAAATTTGATAATGACTAGCTTTATTGCTTTTTTCTTATGTAAAAGCAGTAACAGTCATAACCAGTCATCTCATCTTGTTAGTATTTTTTAATATGATTCAAACGTGCTAATTATAATGTAGAAAATAATATACTGCTAAGCATGAACCTCTGTGAATGTGATGATAATCCATCCTTCTACAACCCTTTTTCAATATTTCTGCACATGGGGTCAGGGTGTCACTTCAACAGTGACAATCATCTATAGTCAATGTTTACACCAATCATACCTCTCAACTGTACAGATTTTCGTAGAATGTCCAGATTTTTGGCTCATGTTTTTGGCCTGTTCCTCATAAAATTTGTGGTTTTCTGTCAAATCACTGGGATGATCTGAAGAGTGAAGTCACTAAATAATGACATACGCTTGAGTTTCAGACTTCAGATCCTTCAGAAAATGTATGTTAAAACAAACCCTGTTACTCTAGCAACTTTCTAAGTTTATAAGAGCAATATTTAAAATATGCCCCTATTTTTTGGGCCTTTGTCCCCCCATTTTGTTGGGCTTTGTCCAGATTTCTTGCACTAAGAGGTTCAGCGGTATGACACCAACAGGTGGCTAGCCCTGCCACTGCCGGTATTCAGGTGGGCCTTCAGGGCTCCCTTTGCAACCTTAAAAAAGGGAGACATTTCTCCTAGAAGTGACCTAAAGTTGGCACTTGGCACACAGATCCATGTGCTAGCAATAGCACATTGAATTGACATTGGTACAGTGGTAATGTCGCTATGTAATGACGGAATTACAGTATATATATATTTAAATTCTATGTGTATTTCAGGACTAGAAAGAATAATCCTCATTATGTTGTCCTTTTTTCAATAAGCACAATGTTACTGGAAAATAAAGCAGACGTGATATGCAGAACTTTAAGTAAAACAAACTGAAAATCTGATAAACATCAGTAGGGGTGATACACAGGTTTTCCAGAACTGTAGAAATGCTTTTAAATAATGATTGACTGGGCTCTTGAAAATCAAAAAGGTTGCTCAGTATTCCAGTAAATATTAGAAATCAGAAGCTTTACACATGGGCTTTGCATTACTTCTTGTCTTTTTCATTTTTTTTTTTAAATTTCCAAGTGTTTCTATTGTAGCGCCATGTGAGTTACCTGATACACACCACTGACAGCTAATTTCCATGTGTTAGGTATAAAGAGTACCATACAATGCATGCAAAACATACTGAAGAAGCAATGTCATAGTAAGACATAGAACTTGCAATACCTGCCCTCATGCTAATACTACAATATAGTGTGAGCCTAGAAACTCACCAAAAATTAGAAAATGAGTTGAACCTCACCATATGCATCTTATTTTCAAACAAGTGCATTAAATAAAGAAAATTAAGAATAGTTAGCTGAACATGCATGCTCCAGTAACAGAAAAGTTGTAAAATGCATTAAAGCATTAAAGCTTATAAGCAGAATGCTAATAAACCCAACAGTCCTCTTCTATTCCCTGGGTACTTTCAAAAGTTCATCTCAAAGTCATTCGGAGCTGATGATCTAATAACAGATTTTGACAATGTCGCTGCATAGTTGTTCTTCAAACTTATTTTATTTTTTTCCTTCACTGTTTAAAATAATTTCCTCTTTTTCAAATAGCTGATTCCCTGAAAGTAAGCCACTAAGAACAACAGTGGTTCTGGTGAAGTAACCTAATTTACTTTCTGTATCAATGCACACATCTGTGACAGTATGCTTTATTATGGAATAGTACAGTTAATGGTGTTGCTAGTTTCCCCTTGGTTGCTCACCCACTGAGTTATCATATATAACTAAGGTGAGCACGGGAGGGAAGCTTGTGGTATTACTGTTTATCATGTCTGCAATTACTTGGAGTCACTGTTTTTTTTTGTTTGTTTTTTTAGCTTATGCAGTATTCACAACGGAACACTACAGTGTGTTAAGTGAAATAGGATGATTAGAGATGGTGCACAAGATGGGGTTGATTCAGAGACATATGCAGCATGATTCTGTTACTGAGAAAAGTAGAATGGAGTGCGCTGTACACACATGACGTGCTCCCTGCGCCAACAAGCCAAAAAAAAGACAGAAACAACAGCAGAAGAGTGAATCTCGAAGGTTGCTCTTCTCCTTTAAACTTTTTTACAGGGGCATGCCCCCCTGTTCCCCTTGATGTGGAACCAAAACACCACACCCCTGAACTTATATATACCAACTCTGAGATTGCCATACCTTGGAGAAAAGGGAATATCCCAAGAAATGGACATCTTGGACTTGTAATACATAAGTCCATTATTTTGTCCATTCAGTCTCTGTGTATCAGGACTAGCTCTAGCAAGTCCCAAATTTTCAAACGGTTACTCACATGACTGCATAATGCCATGCAAAGGAGTGCCAATACGCTAACGCTATTGCATGTGCAAGTGATTAAATTAAACATGACAGCCTGATTCAGAAGTGCATAACGTTTGTGAGATGAGCCATGGTGATCAGCTTATCTGTACACCAGCATTTGTCAGTGAACAGATGCATCATTTGTGCCAAGATACTAAGAACAGCATTTACATTTGACAGTCTGCATGTGATAGTGACCGCTTTGGAAGCCAGTGTCCATGATATTGAGAGCTGCTGCCATCCACATCACAGAGGAGTCCATCCATGGCTGACATAACGTCACCCCCATGACCAGTATATTTCTAAGCACTTCTGAGTGGAGGGAGCGGTATACTATGGAGACTCAAAGACTAGTGCCGTTCCAACATGAGATCAAGGGGGATGCATGGAAGCATGGAATGCCTATCTCAGTACAAATAAAGGTTTGTGTACTATTAACCATACTTAGTACTGGGACCTTTTAGGGTCCAGCTGGGGACATTACAGGAATTTTTCAAGTTTCTGCCTTACAAAAACTCATCCAGTTACTTCATGTGATGTTGAGGCAAGAGGAGAAGCAGATTTGACTTCCATTGATAGCAGAGGAGAGAGCCACTTCCATATGGGCATTCTATTACATACCCCATTTTCCTGAGGTCCTGGAGGCCACTGATTGCACCTGCATCACCATACATGGTATCTAGTATATCATCTAGAAGGGATCCCACTCCATCAATTGCCAGTAGATGTGCAATGTGCCAGATATTACATACAGTGTGTCTGTGCACAATCCAGGCAGTTGCCATGATTCTCACATCTTGCACAAATGCAACCTATACCAGCGTTACATCTCAAAGCTACCATCCACAGGGTTATCTAGCTGGTTACTGCACAGACTGCTATCCCTAGTGGTAATAAAGTTCCAGTTCCATGAGTATAAGTAGCAAATCACTTACTGTGGTTTTTGCTGTTGCATGTAGCTGATGATGCCCCACATACCTTGGACCCATGGCTGATGACTCCCATCCACAGAGCTCAGACAGTATCAAAGATGGAGTACAACACCTCACTTGTGCAAAAATGGAACACTGTCATATGCTTATTTGGACTGCTTAAGTCCCACTATTCCTTCCTGGATACATCAAACATACACAGCAGAATACTCTAGAGATGAGCTGTAAGATCTTCATGTTGTGTGCCATGCTGCAGAACAGGAAACTATGAAAACAGTTTCAACAAGGGGAGACTGTAAAGCTGGCTGACATACAGTGCCAGCAGCAGTAGAATAGGAGCAGGATGAGGTGTTGGAGGAGGACATGACCACAGTGAGCACCCATACAAGGCAAAGGCAGGCACAATATGCCATGGCACTATCAAATTGATGGTATCAGTACACAGCTATGGGCCATGACAAATCAAACTCAGAACAAAACGGATGCAATCATTTACATAGCCAGGTTTATGCAGTACAGTGCATTGACTGACCATGCTGTACATTAAACAGTACAATACCTATATTAGAGAGAGGGATATCGTCATCATCATTTGCTCAGGTCTCCCACCTGTGGCATGGGAAAGCAATGCTAGCACAGGTAGAAGGGTCATCAGTAGTGTTTATGGTAAGTACAAACACATAGCTGGGGGTGGTGGGGTGTCAGGGATCATGTCCTCAGGTGATGTTGTGGAGTTGCAAGGGGTGGGATGCTGGTTTGTGAACCATGTGTCCCTGCCGGGTGATGTCTGGACACATGTCCAGAGGGGACACAGCAGAGTGGCTGTATGCACACGTATGTCTCTGTGGCTCTTGCTGTGTGGTATTGGCAGATGGATGGCCAGCACTGTGCCATGTTCAGACAAAGATATAGCTTGGTTACAGGGCACCTTCTGGGGCATGGGCTGCTGTCAAACTGCAGGACTCTCAGCAGGATGCCTATGGGCTGTGCCTAGACCGGAGTCACAGCAATATCAGCCACATCCCCATGACAATTTACAGCTAGGGATGGAGGCCACGGTGGAGCCAGATGAGTGTCATCCATGTCCATGTGACTGTCCAAGGTCATGGTGGAGGCTACAGTAGAGCCAAATGAGTGCCATCTACATCCTTATCATTATCCACACCCAGGGGTGGAGGCTACAGTGGATCCAGATGAGTGCCAGCCACAAATCACATGACCATCCACAATCGGGAGGATGGTGCTGTGGTGATATCCAGCTGTTTGACGTTGTCATGCACTCCTGCAGTTTGCAAACATCCACTACCCCAGCTACAGTGGCCATTTGCAAGCAGCTGCAGGGACATACTAATGGATGCCAGGTGGGCTGTCATTTCCTCTATTCCCTGCAATGATTGGAGGAATTCATGGAGATAATGGTGGTCATCAAGTATGGCACGCTGCACACTCAGCAGATCTGACAGCAGCATTCACCTATGCCTGGGTCACAACCCTGCACATATAGTGATTGATACCTACTGTAACATCAAGATAAAGAAAGGCACCAGAATGTCTCTCCCACCATGTGTACATATCTCAAGTGTTGCATTCCTCATATGCTTGCTGCATTGCTGCTGATTATGTACCATGTGTGAGAGTCACATGGACAGGACAACCCACACTAAGCAGAGATGATGCAGGACATCCTTCCTGGGTCCTCTCAGTCCCCTCACCTGTGGGGGAGAGGAAAGTTTACTCAATTGTTAGCATAGGTGGCAGTGCTAGGTGTCTTCAGTCTGTGCCCTGTGCACAATGCCATAATTGTCTGCCTGCACAGATATGTTGACATCAGGCATGTGCAGACCTGTAGTATCAGATATTTTCCTCATGAAATCCATGAATGCATACAAATGATATGTCAGTGCACACAACTACTGCGTATCAGCTAGACAGCTGACAGTTGAATTCCAAGAATAAACATAGCTTATGAGCAAATACATATCCCGAGATGCAAGTTATCTAGTTGCATGACCAGTGTCCCTGGGTAGCAGTAATGCGGAATGATATGTGTGAGTAAGGTATATCACGGTGCTAGGTACTGTGCCATTGGTATGGCATTTCACACACCTCACATGTTGCATCCCTCATGGACAAATGGGTGTGGTAAACTGTACTGTAGGTGCTCACAGTTGCAGCCTTGATGTTCCTAGATGACATTAAAACATCTGGTCCTATGTGAGTACAACAGGCTGATGTGTTAGGCAATGTTCTACAAGAACGGCATTTGACACTGTTAACTTGGTGCATCTCCAACAGATATCCAGCAGTGCTTTTTAGCCTGACTTCCACATCCAGTCCACCAACCACATTAAGTATCCTGTCAACACCTCGATTGAGAGTTATGGAGAATTCCTCAGTGTCTGTCAGCTGGCAATGACTTAGGGGTGTGGCCCTAGTGGCCGACCTTTCAACTGCCATCTATTGGGATCTGTTTTGGGTATAGAATGTCATGTTGGTGAAACTGTAATGTGGTTGCAGAGGATGTAGCATGGTCCAGTTGTGTTCACCCAGAACATTTATTTCCTGTCTCAGTTCTTGCCACGCCTGCTCCTGGAAGGGCTTGCCTCCTTTCTCTTGGTCCAAAATTCTCCTCTCTTGGGTGTGTGGGGCTTACATCAGAACCTCATCTTCTTGTGATTGAATTTTCCCATATGCCACTATTATTATGGCATCATGACCGCTCTGGAATACTTGTACATACTCATGTAGATCACTGTTTGTACACAGAACTATACATGTCAGCTCACACCTGTCACCCCACTTCCCATCCTACCTCTGTGGTGGTGGGTACAGGTTTCTGCAGTGCAATGACATAACTATTGTATCGTTATGCCAATAGTGTGGTAGCTATTGGTAGATTATCTACATGTAGTGCCCCTTGCACCACTGCCAAGTATGCATCCATTGCACAGCATGTCTATAATCCCCATTACTAAGCCCTGCAGTCTGTGTGGCACCCCACAGCAGGCATGTAAGTGTTCTAGTGGCTGCCTGTACAATTTATGGTTGCTCTCATAGGCTGTCATATTTTTACAAATCATGGATGGTTGTGTCCCACTAGGAATAAAAGATGTCATTCCTGTTCTGTGAGCCTTTGTTGGTTGCATACACCCCTCTGACCCAGGATTGCAACCTTACCACCCTGTTCCCTGTGTTCTTTGTGTTTCAAACTCCCAAAACATATTCTATTATACCTCCAGCAGGACCACTACAGTCACAGTATACACAGTTGTCTGCTGTGTGCTAACTGTGTGTGGCATCCACAAACCTTGGAGGTGTCACTTCAGTGTGTTGTACATTACCGGCACACCTGTCTGCTGTAACTTTCCTTATATGTCGGTGTCCTCAAATATCCTCTGTATTCTGTAGTTTAGTATTTGTTACAGCATGGTCTCTTGTATAATGGTAAGCATGCTTTTATAATGCTGCAAACGGGTTCATTATGTGCTGTTAAGCTAATGAGGCGATTTAGAATGATGTTTCTGAATAGAATGAATAACATAATGTGTTAACAGCCCCAATTCAAACTAGAAGGTCCAGGTCAGCTCATATAAGAACACTGTCACCAGCTGCTAATAATTTACATTGCACTAATAACTGTGGTCATCGCACTTCCCAGCTTCCCATTATGGCCATGTCTGGGCATGTAGGTCACTACATATGTGTAAATATAGAGCATGGCTGTGCAGCTGTCACCCTCTCTAATGCTACCATCATTATGCATCATCCTGCCATATATGGGCATCATGCTGCTTTATTGCTGCCCACTGATGCATGTTATGTGTTGTCCACAATGTACAGCATTCTGATCCAGCTATCATTTTCACTCCTGGACATGGGCTCAGCAGAATCTGAGTCTGGCAGATCTGCCAGATACAGCCTACAAAGTCATATACACGAGGCCTGAAAGTAAAGCTAGAGTTGTTTTCTGCTGTCATGAGTATAATGCTCTAATTAATGTGTTGGTTCAGTTTTGCAACACAGGACAGGAGTGCAGTGACTAGGATAGCCTGCTAGAGGAGGCAGGCCAGACTATGTTGGTGGCAACGCACAAAGCTTCGGAAACCATCCAGGTGCAACTAACCATAGGCAAAACTGCTCTACAAATTGTAGCATGCTACAGGCCACCCTCTCAAACTCAGGAACCCCACACAGCCTTCCTGAAGACACTGGAGGGTATAAATGTATCTCCAAACACCATCATATTGGGTGACTTCAACTACCTGAATATAGACTGGGAACATTACTCAAGCCCTAACTTTCTAGCCCAACGGTTCCTGGAGTTCATAAATTCAAATGCCATGGAACAGCTAGTCACTGTTCCCACGAGAGGAGAAAATATACTAGATCTCATTATCACAAACATGGGGACAAAATGCTCCACACCGGAAGTATATCCCTCATTGGTGAGATCTGATCATAAACTAATCTCACTGGAAATCCACATCCCGCCCCACCCCAAACAAAAAAGACCACAGTGAAGAACTTCTCTAAAGCAAACTTCACACTACTCAAGACTGGTGTGGTATCCTTCAAGGCCTCTGAGCCAGTGGAAACCACAACCCAAGCTGCAGAAGCCCTTACAAATGCCTTCTATGAAGACCTCCAGGACTGCATGGATCAGGCAATCCCAAATAAAACCAAGACTCTTTCCACAAAGGGAAAACGTCCAGTCTGGTGGACCCCAGCCATTAACAAACTTTACAATAAGAGGAGAAACATATTACATGATAGAACAAAATCCATAAAAGGGAAGTCACCCCTGATCATTATTAGTAAAAAAATACGAGCACTCATAAAATCAACTAAGGCCAATTTTGAGAGAAAAATTGCCATGGATTCAAAGGACAATCATAAGGTCTTCTTCAGCTATGTTAGTAACCTGGATGGAAACTCCCAGATATGCTCAGAATTAGTCCAAAATGATGCAAAAATCACTGAACCCACAGACATTGCCAACATACTGGCAGACAGGTTCAGTGCAAACTTCACGCCCCTCTCCCCCCCTAAAGGAGAGATAACTATCCCAGCGGAGTGTAGCCTCCCAGACATCTCAAATGCGCAGGTGAAAGCTGCTCTCTCGAGCTAAAAACACAGCATCAATGGGACCGGATGGTGTCCCTGGCTGTGTGCTACATGAGCTAAATGAGGAATTAAACCCGCACATAAGGCAGCTGTTTAATCTCAGCCTTACCACAGGATACGTGCCCAAGGAGTGGTGTACGGCAACTGTGGTCCCACTCCACAAAGGCGGTGCCTCTATGGACCCTGGTAATTACCGCCCGTTAAGCTTAACAAGTCTAGTCTGCAAAGCTATGGAGAGGATCATAATGGAGCTCATAAACAAAGATATAGGGGACTTGCAGACATTGGACCCGACCCAGTTTGTCTTCGTCAAGGGCAGATCATGCCTTTTGAACTTGGTCGACTTCTTCGAAACAGTCACCAAGGCCATTGATGAGGGAAAGGCAGTCCATACAGCCTACCTTGACCTTGCAAAGGCTTTTGACACAATACCCCACTCGGGTATTGTAGAAAAACTTACCAGCTTAAATGTAAACCCATATGTCACAAGATGGGTTGCAAACTGGCTTAAGGACAAAACCCACAGGGTTAGAGTTGCTGGTGCTATGTCAGACTCCAAGCCAGTCACAAGTGGTGTCCCACAGGGCTCGGTCCTTGGCCTCCTATTGTTCGGCATCTACTTCTCAGAAGTACAGGCCAACATGGGAGGACTTTGGCTGACAAAGTTTGCAGACGACTGCAAACTGGGCGCCATAGTGGAAAGTGCATCGGACACGGATATCCTTCAGAAGGGACTCACGGAAACAGATAGCTGGTGCCAGAGCCATGGCCTGAAGTTAAACACCAAAAATGTATAGTCATACCTTCGGGAAAAACAAGGTAACCCCAAGCTACCATATAGGTGGCAATCCACTAAGCACAGAAGAGGTTATCAGGGACCTGGGGACCCAGGTTGACAGTGGCCTTTCTTTGACACTCACGCTGCTAAAGTGGTTAGAAAGACCTTCTACATTGCCCACCTGATCATGAAGGGATTCACATTCAGATCTAGTGAGGTCATTGTTCCCCTGTACTCTTCACTTATCAGACCAATGATCGAGTTCAATGCCCCATTCGGGATGTATCTCACCCGACATCTGCAGCAATTGGAGAGACCCCAAAAGTTCCTCACCAAAAGGATAAAGGGACTCCAAAATCTGTCATATGCTGCCAGATTGAAGAAACTCCAGCTCTATTCAGTTGCATACCATCTGCTCAGAGGTGACATGTGCCTGACATACAAGGCCATGTCCAACCCAGAATTAATGGACATGCTCCACCTCAAAAAATCCAAATCCACCAAAACCACTAGAGCAAGCGACTTAAACTTTAGCACGGATATAAATAGGACATGCTGGAGGGATAGATTTATCACTCAGAGACTCCCTATGCTGTGGAATAAAATCCCGGTCCATGTGAGGCAGAGCACCTCGCTGGCTTTGTTCAAGAGAAATCTTGACCTGTGGATGGGAGATTGTAGGTTTACAGAGGCTGGACAGAGGCTGGACAGAGGCACAACAAACTAATGGGCACAGTATTTTTTCATATAAGGGGTGGCGTAAGCCACAAAACTTTGGGCTAGGCTCATAAATGCCTTAGGGCAGATAGCCTAGTATAAACCTATGAACCTATGAACCTATGTAGACAGCAGGTTAAGTGTATTTATTGTCTTGCTGACATAACTGTAACTGCTTAATGCACTGTCCATTTTTCTTCACAATGTAAATGTTTAGCATTATTCAGTTGCACATTGCATTGCAGAGTGCTATTCGCCATGCATTAGTACTGTGCTAATGTCCTACACTGTGCCAGATATCCCTGAAATTGCCTTGTATGTAACAACTGTACTTGAATCTGTACAGCATTGCTTAGTTGTGCATTGTCTGTGTAGGAGTGATAGTTTCAGTTATGTTATCTGTACTACTATCCTAACCTGTACCAGTTATCCCTGCCTTGGCCATAATGTGCATGAAAACTCTGTGTTCATAGGTTCATAGGTGTGTACTAGGCTAATGGCCCTGGAGCCTTTACAAGCCTAGCCTATAGGATTACCCTGGCATTGTGCCACCCGACCTTAGTTTCCAGTTCCTCTGTCGAGTAAAGCCACTAGAGTGATTCCTGGGGTGAATTTTCTATTTCCCATACACTCATCAAGATTTCTCTTGAAGAGGGCCAGTGAGATGCTCTGCTTGACATGTATGGGAAGTCTATTCCATAGCATGGGCAGTCTCTGAGTAATGAACCTGTCCCTCCAGCATGTTCTGTTGATTGTGGTAATGAGGTTGAGGTCTCTGGAGCGAATGGTGTGGAGGGACTGGGATTTCTTTAGATGTAGCATTTCTACCAGAGCTGGGTCAAACATAGCTTTGTAAGTCAAGCAGAGATCGCTTATACGTAGGCGATATGAGACAGAGAATAGTTGGAGTTTTTTGAGTCTGTCCATATGGGGCAAATGTTTAAGGCCTAGGATCCTCTTTGTGAGGTACTTTTGTGGCCTCTCCAGTTGTTGCAGGTATTTAGTGAGGTACATGCCAAATGGGGGATTGTACTCACTGACTGGCCTAATGAGGGAAGAGTAGAGAGAAACAATGACCTCTTTCTTCCTGGATGCACAACCCTTAGTAATGAGATGTGTCACAGAGAAGGACTTTTTGACCACAGTGGCAATGTGGTGGTCAAAAGAGAGGCTGCTGTCAACTTGTTCTCCCAGATCTCTTATGACGCCTTCTGTGTTCAGTGGACTACCATCGATGTGGTAATTCATGGGAACCGGGTTTTTCCCAATGGGGATGACAACACATGTACTCTATTTTCCATGGCCGGTGTCATTGCATTTTTTTCAGTTTACTACTTTCCCCATCACTTTATTGGTCATGTGCAGCAGTGACTATCTATACAGTGGGATACTGTCCTACTCCCTGTGAGAGTGGCACCAATATTCATATCCCCTGGTGTTGTACTCAGTCATATAATATATGCTCCATAGCCATTGTTATGCATTGTTATGTAAACTGTTATTCATCTTTCCAGGGTCATCATTACATTAGTAAACTGTACCACATCATACTGGCCATTCTATCACGTTCCCTTTTTTCCTGTTCTTCCTTAAATGATGATGCTTTGTTACTTTTTTCTGATTATATTCTATTCATTCTGTAGGACCTGCCATGGAGCAAGCAGGCAGTGGTGAAGCAGATTGTATGATGATGATGGTCATGCTGTTAGAGGTGATCGGGGTACTCACTGGTAACTCACTGTTATTTCCAGTGGGTGGCATGGACTTCTCATCACACAGTGACATGGAAGAGCTGCTGTCCTAGGTCACCTTTTATAAGGTCCAGTGGCTGGTGAGGACTGAGGGAGACTGCAAACTCGATACTCATATTAACACCCTGGGGTGTCTTCTCATGTAAATGGAAGAGTCACATAGCTACCTGGGCCTGATTATCAGGTCACCAGTGGTCCAGCCTGCCCCTAATGGTAGCTACATAGCTGACTGACCTCTGGATGGTTTTCCTATGAGATGGCTTAGAAGGCTGTCCTCACTTCCCCATCCCCTATCATGTTGGTCCACTTCCTTGTGTATTAATCACCCTCCATGGTTGTTGTCTAATAATCTACATCACCTGTGGTTCCTCCTACATGTTTGTGTATTTCCACTGAGGCCTGTTTTGTATCATTACCTCCAGTGTCAGTCTTGCTGTTATATATTTCTGCATCTCTCCCTGCTATCATCCATATACCCTCCTTTGTACCCAAAGCTTCTACATGCTTCCAGCCCATATACCTTTTTTCTCAAAAAAAAAAAAGAAAAGAAAAAACGCACTTGTCCCACAAAAATATGTGTGTTTGTTTGCTTGATCTTCCCCCTTTCTGACTATTTAACCACCTTCTTTCCATTCAATTTATATGATAAAACAGCTAGCTCTTTGCTGTGTAGCCTTCGTCTGGGCTTCCAGATGTGCCTGTGAAGCAGGATTTCTGTTCTCTGTTCTGCATGTGAATAAGCATCATGTTAGGATCCAACCTGCATGCTATTGATTCCAGGCCACATAACTTCTCAAATCATAAGCCACTCCCCTTACACAGTGATCACTGTTTTCATAATTCCATAGCTTTGTTATACAGCACTGTCCCAGGCATGTCCACACTAGGCCTACATTTATGCACACCTAAGCCTTGATGGGCCACTTCGCATTACTTTGAAACCATTATTTATATCAGTGAAATAATGTTATTATTTTTCAAATCTGTTGACTTTCATTAATGCTTTTTATACATATTAGATTTGAAATAATATAAGACGTAAGTAACATGCCCTCTGCAGACCGCCTCAAGGCCCTATCCCTGTATTCTGTCTCATATAGGCTATTGAAGGGAGATCTATGCCTGGCATACAAGGCATTCTCAGACCCCACCCTGATGAACCTCTTGTATATTTACAAAACAAACAGCACCAAAATTACCCATAATAAAAACTTAAACCTTGTGTGTGATATAAATAGGGCATGCTGGAGAGACAGGTATGTATCCCAGAGACTACCCCTTCCCTGGGACAGGCTCCCCATCCATGTAAAGCAGAGGTCTTCCCCAAACCAGTTTAACTGTAACTTGGATAATTGGAAGGGGAACAGGAAATTCATCCCTGGTTTGACACCTATGTCTCTAATGGACACAGGCAGTCTGTAAATGGCTCAGCTCCCAAGCCCCTGCTTACACTTATCAAGAGTAAGAGATCTTGCCAGAGATTTGGGATTCATGCCTAGGCTTAAAAAGGCCCTCGTGGTCATTAGCGTAGTATACACCTTTGAACCTATGAATCTCTGATACAAAGAGATCCTATCTCTCCAATGTCAGCAGTTTTGATGTGTCCCACATTTTGTCTCATAGTTCTGCACTGTCATTCGTACAATTTTTGATTCTCTAGTAAATCACTGAAGATTGCAGTCAGTCAAAATGCCAGGCATTAGAGTTTCATACTTTCTTCAGAAAGTGCATATTGATGCAAAATCTGTTTTCTATTAACTTTTTAAGTGAATTACAGCAATATTTAGAAATAATCCGTGATTTGGGACCATTCCCCCCATTATTTTTAATTTTGTCCAGAATTCATGAGCAAAGGAGTTGAAAGCTGTGATTATGGTATTCATTTTAGTGGCAATAATCTAATTCCTTACATTGATAAAAAAAAAAAAACATGACTAGTATGTTGGCTGTTTTCATGTCAAAATAAATAAATAAAAGGAAAACTTCAGGCTATTTCATAGCTGACTATTAACAAGTAGTTTGCACACGTAAATCCGTGAATAATCTTCAGTAGACATGGCCACAGTTCAGTGTGCATGTTTTTAGTTTGTTTTAAAAGCATAGACTGTTGAATGATTTCATGATACTTACATGTTTAGTTGCTTAACGTACCATGATTTTGGTGGCTTATGACTGCCTCTTATTTAGATTAAGGAGTTTCATGAGCTGCAGTTTTTAGCACTGCAAAGGATCGTTTTAGTTTTCAAAAAATGTTTTTGTAAGGTAAAAACACACATATACTTTATCTCAGACACATTTTTTTTTCTGGGAAGTTCTGATGTCATAAAACTCCCAGCAAATCTATGATGTCAGGAACTGCTTAATGGTTTGAGTTTCATATCATAACCTACTCATGACCCTGAGCTGCAGTCTGAAAAGGTACCTCAGTGGCTTTTGTGGTTTGACCTAGTAAAGCAATATGAGGTGTCTAGATACACTCATTTAAAGCATGTGTGCCCTTCTCACAATATTCATTTCCATTTCAGAGCAAAAGTCAACACAGAACTGATGAAATCTCAAGCCAGGAAATGGAATTTCTTGCATGATTTAATAAAGTAAAAAAGGTGCTACAGAAAGAAAAAGAGAATAACCGAAGAATGCATGACAGGGCTGAAAAGGCAAGTAATGAATAAAGCATCAGAATACTTTACAAAGAGGGCTGCGATTTGTAGGCGAGTTGTGTAGTATGCAGCACACACTCCCATCAGAATCACATTGCGTAGACTGATGCGGAGTACTAAGTTCATAGCACTATGTCATGCACCAGTGCAGACAGCCCAAATGTGCAACAGAAGATATATGCAATGACTGCATAATGACATGCAAATGAAATACAGCAGTAAACTGAGGTCCTAATGATATTAAAATGGATGCAAGGCAAACAAAGCCTTGATTCAGGCTGTCTACAAAAGAATTTATGCAGTTGTGTGCATCTGACTATAAAATAACAATGCGACCTAACAATATCACCACGGTGTAGCAAGAAATACAGCAACCACCACTTAGCAGCATACTAAAGCTCTTAGCATCATTAGTTCCTGCTTGTCTACACATGGTGCCATCTGGTGCCAGCATGAATGGCACTGCAAGTGGCAGACCTCTAAGACACTCACTGCTAAAGAGATTATTGATTGTTTTAGAACTGATTGGGGCATTGCTTGGGTCTAGGCTGATGTGTCACTGACACACAGCATTTATAAGAATGGATAACCTTCTTATTCCTATGGAGACAAAGTTATGTGACGCTCTGCGTATGCTACCTACAGGAACCTTTTGGAGACCAACTGGGTACACTGGGTATTTCACATGTCTTTGTCTCTATAATAGTCAACAAGTTCCTCAGTGTAAAGCTTCTATATGTAGAGGATCATATATGGTTTCTGAGCATACCACAGGAGACAGCAACTTCTATGACATCACCCACATGTCTAATAAACTAGAAGCCAAAGATTTCACACAAGTAACAATAAAGGCCTGCAGTAACAACAGTTTGTGAACAGGAAGGGCTGCCATTCTGTGAACTGCCAGTTACTGTGTGACACGTGAGATCATAACCAACATATCTGCACATCACCCAGGCATTTTTACATGATTCGCATATCTGGCACGTCACTGGTATATTGCCACTTCTTGCATACTAAAATTCCACTGGTCCATTTAATTAGTAAGTACAGGTACTATGGCTTATTTTAAAGTATATAGTCAAGATTCTAGTGGCTGTATGTGATAAACTCCACCCCCACCCCCCTGTTTATAAAGTATTGCAGGTGATGTGGGATATGTGCTAAAGTTCTGTCTTATGCTACAGTAGACTCCCTCTTATCCGGTTTCACTGGGACCAGACCTTAGGCTGGATAAACCAATGCTGGTTAATCAGAAAAAGCATACAAAATAGTATTTATAGGTTATAAATCAGCTACAATAACAGGATTTGTGTTAGTATGCATTTTTCTAATGAATATAAAGTCTAAAACTCAAATGTCTGTCATTATTGACCCCATAGGAGGCAGATGTGCTTTTCTTCTCTGTTGTCTTTTGTTAGGGCTATGGCAGAAATTTGATGACCGGTTACAGAGGAGGCCAATTAAACAGAGGCCAGATAAGAGGGAGTCTACTGTACATGTATGGAGCCTGGAAGGCGTAGTCAAACATGTATAACACCATACATGCACAAACTTGTTAATTATAAAACATGTTCAGCCTGTTTAAAACTAACTCCTTCTACCTTGACATGTCCGGTATGGAACTCTAGTATGATTCTGCCACAGCCTTAAGGGTCTTTGTAGCTTATTATATGCTTAGTAATATACTGGTGAGGAAAAAGGCTAGTCAGGCCCAGGGTACTGATATAGCCAGACCATGCACACACACAGCCAACAGGGAAGGTACATTTCATTCATTCATTCATTCATTCATTCATTCATTCATTTATTTCTTTATTTGTTTGTTTGTGTGAACCGGGGTAGAGTACTGATTAAAAATGAGAAATTACAGGTTCAGTCCAGATTACATCAGAAAGTAACAAAACAACGTGCAGTATACAAACAGAGGATAACGTGTAAGCATACATTAAACATTAAACAAGCACTATATATTTATAGCTACAAAAGGAAAATAGAAAAAAAGGAAATAGAATTAACAGCAGAAAGAAGAAGTGAGGGAGTTTGGAGTATTAAAAGGTAGATTAAGAAAGTCTGTAGAGTGCAGTAAGATGAAAATGAATGGGGACTAGATTATGTGTAGGAAGTTTAGAGGGAGGTTGGTATAATGGTTAAGGCGTTTACTTTGCAGACACAAGGTGTAGGGTTAGATTCTCACATGGGGTAATTGGCTAGGCTTAAAATGGCCCACAAGGGCAGTTAGCCTAGTACTAATCTATGAGACTGAGTCTATGAGACTATGAGAACAGTTTGGTGAGTGGGGACTAGATAATGTCTAGGATGTTTAGAACATTTTGGTGAGTGGGGACTTGATAATGTAGGATGTTTAGATCAGTTTGGTGAGTGGGGACTAGATTATGTGTAGGAAGTTTAGAACAGTTTGGTGAGTGGGGACTAGATCATGTGTAGGATGTTTAGAACAGTTTGTATGAAGTCAACCCAGACCACAGTTGAGAATAAGTGAGTCTGTAACAGGTGGATGCAATATGAATTAATATAAGGGTCTGCACCATGAAAAGGGCTGAATTAGATATGTCCTTTGAATGGACAGTAGCATTCATACTGCTTTGGCAAATATTGCTTGAATTGTGGTCTAAAGAGGTAGTAATTTGTGGGTTCAGTGCAGTCATGAGGAAGAGACTGCCATAAAGAGTGCAGTAGAGCAGCAACGACTGGCAACTGCACAGTAACGTTTAGGCAGTGACAGACATGGTGCATGACAGTGCAGACAAAGTTAATTATAGAAAATGTTCCATAATCTAGTCCAGATGTATGGGCCCTGATGCGTGCACTATGGCAGTGCTGTGTCACTCATATCAAACACGAGGCATGCATTGTAAATATCGGGCTATGTCTGTGCAGCAGGTATTTCCACAGAAACCATAGATGAAGACAGGTAGAGTGGATCACAGCTGTCATCATGTGGATATGTGGCTAAGGATGAAATGACAAATGTCTATACACACTAGATAGGGTGCACTTCACATGAGCCTGAGAAGGAGGTCTCGAGTTGCTGAATATTCTGTGTCATATACAATTTCCTACTGCAGAGTAGAGCCACTGAAGGAGTGAATCCTAGGAGAACAATCAGTGGAGGGCTGATTGCGAAGGTAAGTTTAGGTGGGGAAAGGTAGGAAGTAAGAGCCTTGATAGTAGGGATAGTAGGCGGGGTAGTTAAGTGATGTAGAGTAAAAAATAGAAGGATAGAGTGGGACTGCAATTAAAACAAGTTATGAAAACTGGATGCCTGACAGTTGTATTTTAAGACAGTAGGATAGCTCTAGGAAAAGGGTGCCATCTAGTGGACAAAGGCTGTATAGCAATTACAGCTTCTCATGGGAGGCAGCAAGATATAATTTTCTCAGGGGTTGAAAATGTTCAGCCTCCAACATTCGCCCCAAACTCTGGACATGCAGAAACCTATGAAAGTGTGGCATATTGCAACAGAATATTTACTAGTGGGACTGGTAAGAATGCCAGGTAAGTGATGCAATATTCCAAAGGTCAGCTACAGGAATACATCATATAATGGCTATAGAAACAGATATAGGAATACATAAAGTATGTTTACGTGCCAGGAGGTGTGTACATGTAACAGGTATGTATATGTGAAGATATGCATCCCTTTTGCTGACAGTCAGTGTCACCTTGATTACTGTCAGTGATGTGGCTCTACAGTAGTATGTTGGGGGAAATATATATAGCCCTTTAACTGCTGAATGCATGATTACTGGCCAACACAAACAATAGGCATGCCATAAAAGTGCTGTAAGAGTGACAGGCATATATAGGGATATATTGTCCTTATACATGGGATGCTTTATTACTAGTACCTTCTACAAACATGAGATACATGTAAGCACACATATTTCTGTTGTTAGCTGTTTGCAATGTGATATACACTAGTACAGTACACATCCTTAAGGAGATGTAAACAAACATGGATTGTCACACAATGTTAGAGTACCGTATGCATCCTCAAACTGACTGTACTTACAAATAATGCTATTTTTCCTGCTAATAGTTCTACATAAATATGCAGTATACTTTCCCAGTTCTGCACAACTTAGTCTAGAAAGTTCTACTGCACATGTAAGACCACTCAGGTTTATGCCTATTTGCATGGCATGTGGGCACATTAAAACAGGTGGCATGGATGTCCACGAATGGCAAGATTTTGCTGCCACAAGTAAAATAAGTGCATAAGATGCAGATTACTGCCTGTGCTCACCTTGTACAATGTGTAGCTGCAAACACATGCGGGAGACCTGCATGTATATTACTCATTGAGAAAGTGTGTTGTATTTCTTTACTTGTAGCTATGCTATAGAAATCATATAGTCGGCACAATTCAGTGGCTACTATTTTGCTCCTTTGAACTGACACGATTTTCTGAGTAGGTGCAGGAGAATGGCACTTCTCTGTTAATGCCTTGCCAAACAGTGCCTGCATGGTATGTGAAGGACAGCAAGACTAGGCTTTCTTGTCTATTTCAGGGAGCACCTATTTTGGCCCCTGTGATAGTGCATTTAAGAAAGCAGATGCTTAGGATAATAGGATTTGTCCTCAGTCATGGACATCACCTGGATAAGGCAAGAATGCAGGCATCAGTTTGATCTTCTGCATTGTGAGAATATCTATGACTTCCATGCTTGGGAAACAGTGATTAGGAAAGAATGCCAGAAATGGTAAAGTGAGTATTGTGCAGGGGGCACACACTTCCAAGCACCTGTAACACAATTTAATGGAAATGATTATGGGATTGCATCTATTAATTCAGCATTCCACATTAAAATTATTACAGATCTCTTATGTGCCTTTTTTTTCAGCACAATTGGTGCCTGAGGTAACTCATTGTGCCTTCCACAGGAGGCAAAAGGGACTTGTTGCCACCCATGGTTATTTTTCCTGACAAGTGCTGATGTCTTTGTTGACTATATTCAGTCCAGTGTCAGCTTAGGTTCAATTATTGCTACCTTAATATTCTTTGTCCACATTGAAGGTCTGGATAACAAATTTGCTCTGCAGGAACCTGTACTGTGTCCAGCCACTGTAGATGTAGTGGCTGAGGTATAGGTTCATAGATTAGGTTCATAGATTCATACTAGGCTAACTGCCCTTGCAAGCCATTTTTTACGCCTAGCCAATTATCCCCTGTGAGATTCAAACCCTGTACCTTGTGTTTGTAAGGCAAACACCTTAACCATTAGGCCACCCTCCCAATCCCAGGAGAATGATAACCCTGGGAGAGCCTCACCAGAGGCAAATTCTGGCCATAGCAGGAAGCCAAATCTGCATTACCTAAGGTGATATAGCTACTGTTGAAGCAGGTAGTGGAGGCTGAAGTGGAGAGAACAGAGGGCAGTGATGAACCAAGGTGGACAGCTTACTGGAGGGGACATCAGGGAATGATGTAGTTTGTATTACAAGACACCTTGCTCCATCATATGAAGAAAGATTCCTATAATTTTCTTTTGTCCTGAGACATGAAATTACACTCCAACTGTTTATACTCCACCTTATCCCTAGCCATACATGCTCCCTTCCTGTTTTGTCTTCATCATACTTGGTGTTGCTTACCTGTCTTCATCATCATTAATTTTGTACCCTCTGCTAGCGTTGTTGAGTCAATGTCTCCCATTATTATGCTTTCATTTCCACCCATTTGTCTATACTGTTCTGTATTTGTCTGTCTGCCCTTGCACATTCATATCCCCTTTTCTACTGTGCTTTCTCTTACATCCTTCCACTTTTTCCTTTGCCCTAAATATAGGGATCTTATTTTTACAGAAAAGTTACCCTCTTTCCCCTCACATATGTTGCCCTTTCATGTGATTCCCCTGCCTCCTCTTCCCATTTTATTCTACCCTCCTATACAACTCCTTCCATCCTTCTCTTTTATGTATCCATACTCTAACAAATATCCATATATGTGGACACTATATAATTGCAGCTGCAAATAATAAGTCTATGGCATTTGGTGCTGTCATTCTGAGGAACACAGTAACACACATAGCCTTGCTGTTCCAGGCACTGATTTAAATTGGGAAACATCAGTTTGAGATAATGTTCTCAGTTCTCATGAAACTGTACAATACAATATGCTGCCACTCTAAGTAAACACAATAAGCCCAAAGGCTTGGAGTAAAACAAACCAGTCCAAAATAGCTCACCCAAGACTTTATTCGAAAAATAAAAATGAAATTACCATCAAGCGCTTTCGCCTGGATTAATACCAGGCTTTTTCAAGATAATCCATTTTGAAGAATTACAAGTTTAAATACTTCACTGAATAAAATCATGTGACCAGTGTGTTAATAAATTAAATATGCAAATGAATTATTAAAGCACCAGTTGAAGCCTAGATAAAACCAAATCATAAATAAACTATAAAACAGGTTATAAATAACATTCCAAATGAAATATATTTAAAATACACATGAACACAACCCATGCTGAGGACATCTTAAAAACTTTGAAAGCTTTATATAAAACTTCATAAAAATCTTTCTAAAAACTCCATACACATTTTAGTAAACATTTTTATACACATTATTATAAAAGTACACCCGCCTCTGTGCAGTATAAACTCTAAAAACACAAAATCATAATATGCTGCCACTCTATGTATTCTACTGCATGGTTCTGTCTACTTAAACAGTTTCACTGCATGACTAAGTCTACTGGCATCCTTACTACATACCTCATTTATGTACCCCAAAACACAGCCTACTGCCCATCACACTGCATGTTTTCATGTAGATATTCAGTACCCCCTGTGTGGCTGCATCATGCTACTTAGCTGCACAAGGATTGCACAAAACTACAGTGTAGCGCTATGAATCCCAGACAAATTCTGACATTGTATTAGATGTCCTTAAACTATTCATTATGTATAATAAATTGTGCTGATAAAAATCAGTACAAGAAGGCAAAGCCCTAGTTAACCCATATAGACCCTAGTTCTGATTCCTGAACTGGCACCCCCTCAACTCTAAGTTGAGAGGACAATGTATTTATTTATTTATTTTACATTTGTTGACCGGGAGGGTCCGACTGGATACATGTCCATTTTCAGCGAAGGCCCGGGGAGAAAAGCATCATAAATCAATTACAAGCAATTATAAGAAGTATAAAGCAGCAATCATATTTACATAGGCAGTACATAAGCATGAACATTAAAATTAGATACATAGAATAAAAAAAAAAAAAAACATCTTTTATGATTTTTTACAGTTAGAATGAGCCAATACATAAGTAAGAAGAATTATAGAATAAGATACAAACGTCAAAGTTGCATCTTGAAAGCTGCATCTTTTACAATTTTATACAGTTAGATTATGTACAAGTTTGACATAGGTTGATAGTAGTAAGTAAAACAACAGACTTGAGTGGTAAGTATAAAAGCAAGTGTCAAATGGAGAAAATTATAAAAAACTGTGCCTAGCAGTTAGTGTCCCTATATGTAGAGGTACTAACTGAGAGAGCAAGTGTAGAGGGGACACTGTGAGGAAGCTGGAAATTAAAAAAAAAAAAAAACCTGCTGTTCCTCTTAGCGGTAACATCTAAAGAGGTCCTAGTGCCAGGTCAGATGTTATGCACCCATCCAGCTATTGAGATTAGGGTGACCAGGTGATGTTTCATATGGATTATCATTTTAAACCTATCACATAAGTAAACACTTTTTCAGAACCCCTACAAAAGCAATTGACAAAAGCCACTGTTACAGAGCATAACTGGTGCATCTTACATTAATCTGATGCAATACAGCCATAGCGCATATATAGACATAGCACATGATAGGCCTATGGTGTTATTTAATGACTAAGAAGATGAGCTATGACCTTACAGGTCTGGATGTGATTACCATAGCCTGTACCTTTATACTGCGTGACAAAGTGAAATGGTTGTTTTATCTTGAAGAACAAACAGGTGTAGGAAAGAGGCCAAGATGGCAGACTAGTGACAGCTCTGGAAAGCAGCTCTGAAGTATTTAGTAAACTTTGACTGGAACATTTTAGTTAATTGTATCTGTAAAAAAAATCTCTACTGGCAATACATTGTCCTGATTTAGTTTTACCATTTTGGATACAATTTTGTTTTTTTTTTTACATATTTTCCTGTCAGCACACTTACTTGGATTTACTGAAGACATAAATACTACTAAAACTTCTTAGGAATTTACTCTAAAAAAAGAATTTTCAGCAACTTGTTTCAGTTATTCAGGAGTTATCTAAGAATTTAGAAAAACTTAACAATAAGTTGGATTATGTCCAAGTAAGTGGCAATAAAAATAAAGAACATAGTGCTGTCCAAGAAAGTGGCAATAAAAATAAAGAACATGGTGCTGTCCAAGAAAGTGGCAATAAAAATAAAGAACATGGTGCATCAACAAAGAGTCCAGATCATCAGTATTGAATCATCTTTACCTGACATAGAAGGAAGACTGCAGCAGAAGTCCAAAATGGAATCCCTACTATAAACAAAACAACTGTCTATTTGAAAAGATGAATGACCAGGAAAACAGAGAACATCTCAGAATGTATAGAGATTCAGAAGCATGAAAGGGGACAACATGATAGTTCTTTAATCGTGGACTCTAGAAATAATGAGCCGTCAGTAAGGACCCTCCCATGGTATAGAACGGATTCACAGATCTTTAGTGAAACCTGTGTCCAAGCAGGGTTCATCACCATGATCTATTATAGTTAAATTCATCTTATATCTGGATAACCAACATCTCCAAATAGCAAATTGGAGAAATGTCCCTCCTAAAGGTTATCAGATCTGAAAATGACTATTTCTGTCAGATGTAATGAAGAAAAGTAAATTAAATTAGCCTTTTATTAACCTGCTGAAGAAACAAGGAAAAAAAAGTTCATATTATTTTTCCAGCAAAACTTTTATTTTATTGTAGGAAGTAATTAGCTTTGTTCAGTCAGAAAAAAAAATCATTAAATCATCTGAATAAATAGAACTGAATTATTCTTCCTTGAAAAGACAAAATATAAGGGCAATTAGAATATCATATGAATGTTATTTTTTATATAATTTGCTTAGAGATTGGTGTGTGTGTGTGTGTGTGTGTGTGTGTGTGTGTGTGTGTGTGTGTGTGTGTGTGTGTGTGTGTGTGTGTGTGTGTGTGTGTGAGCTCTTTTTTCTCATGCTGTCTCTTGGGGACATCTCAAGTAATTAACTGAGCATCTCAACAACTAACATAATGAGAAGGACTAAGAAGGATGGGAAAATAAATTAGTCATGCAAAGTTTTGTTGTTAATATACAGCCTATTGTCCCTCTTGCACATCTTGTGTGGGGTTTGAACACCATTGTCAACACCATCAAAAAAGTTAATTGGTTTCTGGTTAAACAGAGAGCAGGCCTCCTCCTAGGTTCACACCTTTTTAAGCTTCTGGACCTAGACTCATTCACCCCCCCCCCCCCACTGCCAAGTTTAATACCACTGCATCCTCCTATAATCTCAGAGCATCCTGATGGTTAGTCTCTACTCTGCAAAGCTCTTAAACTAACCTGCAAAACATTAATCATAGCTTCTCCCTCTTGGCAATCTTTAAATAGCTACTTAACGGAACTTACTAACTTCTCTAGTTTCCAACCACAACTTAAAACATAGTTAAACAAAGTAAATGCAAATGCTCACTCCTGGCCTCATCACATTACAATTACCAGACTCTGACATCATGGTGTTTTTCTTTATTCAACATTTGTCTATGTTGATGACTCTATTTGTGTTGCATCCAAAACCTTGTATACAATGTCAACAGTCACTCCTTGTGCTCAGCTATGACAGCTACCATAAATAGCTTATTATCATACACATATAATCACTTGGACAGTATTTCCATGTTAGTTTTGTTGTACATTGTTTTGTTACCTTTGTATCTCTGTAATTTTATAAGCACTACTGCTGACTCTTTCATTTTGAATCTTTCTATCCTCCCAGGTTGGGCCCGACATTGGGTCACTGTAATCAGTGCCCTACCCTGTTAAGCAAAGAAACAAACATACATGCATACTTACATTCTGAGTTTAAAATTAAGTTAGCCATCTGTGATAATAAGAATTACAGTATATTAACTCCTACAGAAATATATCAAATCTTGTTTTAACAATAAAAATAATGGTGCTTTGTTACAAAATCCTTTAGTTAAATCAAATTAATTTAATAAACATTTTACTGAAATAAATACTAAAGGAGGAAGTAGGTCACTTTTTGATAAGCACGATTGCTGTTGTATGCTCTAAGATAACGTCAACCACTATTGAAAAAGCATTAGGCAAGATTTAGATAAAAACATCTGCCTGTCCAGATGGTATACTATCAATAGTCTAACAGGGTATCAGAGATGAATTAATCAGTCCACTTACAGCTATATTCAATGCCTTATTAAAGACCTCCACTGTACCTATGATATGGAAATTATCATCTAAAAACCTATGTACATAACAGAGGAAATGCAACTGATATGAACAACTATTATCCTATTAGCTTAACAACCATACCAGGGAAGTGTTTTGAAAGGTGTTTGTCATATCCTATCACAGAGTAATGAACAATAAACATGATTTGCATCAACAAGGTTATAATATTGGCAGATATATTTTGACTAATTTAGTTGAATTTTATGACTATATTACACATGCTGTTGATCAAAGAACGTCTGCGGTTTTCATCTTTATTGATTTGGCAAAAGCTCTTGACAATTTACCTCATAAAGCAATTTTTTAGAGTCTTGTAAATGATAATCTAAATCCATACAAAAATCACAGCTGACAAATGAAACCAAAAATAGGCATGGGTATTTGCTAGTGATAAGTGGGTTGAGGATCCAGCCTAAACCAGTGACCTATGCTAACAGCTGGAGGGATCTATGTGCTTTTTTTTTTTAGCCAGTGTCTTTGTCATAAAGCCCAGCAGCCCTGGGTCAATAAGTTACTGGCCAGTGTCCAATTGCTCATCTTGGGTTACCTGGGATAGCTCTATCGAACAAAAGCTGGACAAAAAAGTAATAAACCTGTCAAACATTAATTAAGGATTGCTACATTGACTACAGGGTAACTGAGAGGATGTAGTTTATAAGTGAGTGACATAATGTTAAAGAGGTGATGGAACATTCTGTATAGCCAGGAGACAAGATGGAAGGACAGCACATAAAAGCCGGTTAGCTTGGGAACCAAAGTCTACTACTCAAGAGGAAGACAGACAAGAAATGTTGTGGGAACTGTGGAGTCTTCTGAAGATAGTGAGCGATGTCATCAAAATCAGTGATAAACTCACAGCAACCAGACACCAGGCTAAAGATAGGGCAGTATTCATAATCTCAGCCTATGACCCATAGCATGGTTGGGGTTATAAGGAAAAGAGTGCATTCAGGCAACAGTTGAAGGATCTACTATATAAAATAGGACGTGAGTTGGTATTAATTATGGAGGACTTGAATGCTCATATTGGGACACACAGAATAGGATATGAGGACTGCCTGGGTTGAAATGACAAGCTTAAAAAAGTATAGTTCACTTTAGACTTAAGTTCTAGCAAATGGTTTGATGGTGTCATAAAATAGCATACTACACTGGTCAACATGCATGATATTACAAAGTCATCTCCAGGGAAGTAGCTGCAGCATAAACCACTGGTGTCCACAATCAGCTGCAAGCAGTGGTCAGAGAAGGCTCTAAAGTTAACAGACACTAAGTCGAAGACCTGGAAGTTGACTGTAGAGAAAGAACAAGAGTTCAAGGAAATACTCAAGGCCTTAGCACCACAGAGAAAAGAAGAAATAGGTAGAGTCAAAAAGAATGGCACCCCCCCTGATAAACTACTGAAAACATCATGTGAGAAGAGTATAGATCAGATAGGCATCTGAGCCAGGTATGGAAATAAGGTAAGTAGAAAAAATGGTGATGGAATGTAGAAGTCCAGGAAGTTATCAAAAGAAAGAAGGAATGTAGGAAAAGTTGGAGACAGAAATGACAGACTAGGCTAAAAAGTAATAGTAACTGGATAACAAAGTGAGCGGCTGCAGCAGTAAAGAACAAGGCATCAGAAGCACTTAACCAGCTTATGGAAAGAGACTCAGCAGATAGAAGAAAGAAACTCTATCAGGTTGAAAGATAAAGACAAAATAATAAAGACGATAATCATCAGATACCCTTCATATGGGATGTCGGCAACAATCTACTTACCAGTCCACAGGACATAAAAGGTGGATGGAAGCATGGGCATCTCCATGGGGCAACACACAGGGGCATGAACCCCCCACTGTGAAGTGCATGCCCAGGTGTGTCCCTGAGTGCTTTGAAGAATAGGAAGCTAAAAAACTAACAAAAAATAGTTGCACAAGTGGAGTAGGAGTCATGGAAGCAACAACACCAGACAAGTAATATTTATCATTAAACAACAAGATAAAAATAGAAAAAACACAGAGAGAGCGAAGAACACCAACTGCAGAAGCATAAAATCCAAAATTGTTTAATACTCCAGCGGCTCGGCTAGCAAGCCTTTCACAGAGTTAACATCACAGTAGCACAAGCCACACTTAAATAGCAAATATCACAATCAATTAACTAAAACAATTAAACACAAACTAATAATTAACACTTAGTGCAGAAAAGCCTTCCTCTCAAGTCCTTTGTTTAAACCATAAGGCACTAAAGTGCCAAACTTTAAAATACAGACTGCTTCTTTATATAACTGCTTCTTTATATAACAGTTTGTTTTTAAGTGCATCATCATCCTTAATCAAAATTTGTTCTACAATAAATTGTTTTAAACTGGTACAAGACCCCAAATGTACTGCATGAAAATGTGATGCCACAGGGCAGTCTGTATTTTAAAGTTTGGCACTTTGGTGCCTTATGGTTTAAAAAAAGAACTTGAGTGGAAGGCTTTTCTGCACTGTGTTAATTAGTGTGTGTTTAATTGTTTTAGTTACTTGATTAATGAAGTGATATTTGTTATTTAAGCGTAGCTTATGGTAAAGCTCTTGCCACCCCTATAGTGCCTTTTTAGGCAAGGTTCAAAGGACAAAACCACCACCGTAACAGATACAATCATGCAAAATCTGAAGGTAATGCTACTTAATGCTAGAAGTCTAAACCTCAAAATGCAATCTCTCAAGGTACTCCTAAAAATGGAGAACATCGGTATTTGTGCAGTAACTGAGACCTGGTTCAAGACTCCAGAAAGCACCCCTGCAACACCAGGCTACATCTCTTACCACACTTTTCGGCTACCAAACCAAGACTGAAACACTACAGGTGGAGGAGTGTCTATATTCACCAATGATATTTACACCTCCAGGCTAGTTGCCCAACACAATGCATCTGAAATTCTCCAGGTGCAACTAATACTAGATAAGACTGCAATCCAAATTGTAGCTTGCTACAGATCCCCCACCATGTCCCAGGATTCTCACTACACCTTTCTAAACATACTGGAAAATATTAAGATACAACCAAACACCCTAATACTGGGTGATTTCAACTACCCTGCCATTAACTGGGAAAACTACTCGGGTACGGATACCTTTAGCCAGCGGTTCTTGGAATTCACAAATTCCAATGCCCTGGATCAACTAATCCATTGTCCCACCAGGGTCTCCAATATCCTAGTCCTGGTCATTACCAACATGGGGGATAGTTGCTCCATACCAGTGGTCACCCCCTCATTGGTCAGCTCTGACCATAAGCAAATCACCCTTGACATCCACATCCCACCCCCACCCCCCAGTAAGGAAACCTCCATAAAAAACTTCTCCAAAGCCAACTTCAAGGTACTTAAGTCAGAAGTGACAAACTTCATGGCACCCATGCAGACGGGAGCTGAAAGTTCGAATCCTACACTAAGGCACTGTAAAAGCACATCCACTCGTGCATGAATCATGCTATCGCAAATAGAACCAAGATGCTCTCCTCCAAATAAAGGAAGCCAATCTGGTGGTCCCCTGCCATAAACAAACTATACAACAGAAGGAAGAAAATGTTGCAGAAAAGAGGAAAATCCCAGGGTGCAAAAAAACTCCCTTACCAGCCTCATTAAGATGCTAAGATTTCTTATAAAATCCTCCAAAGCTAGTTACGAAAATAAAATTGCCAAAGATTCCAAAGACAACCACAAGGCATTCTATAGTTATGTCAAGAATCTAAATGGCAATGCTCAGATCTGATCTGAGCTACAGCCAAATGGTATTAAATACACTGATCCCAAGGATATTGCCAATAACATGGCAGACTGATTTAGTGCCAACTTCACCCCCCTCTCACCCCCTAAAGGACCCATTTCAATATCAAAAGATTGCCAAATTCCAGTAATCACGGCCACACAGGTAGAAATTGCACTCTCCAAAGTTAAGAATACAGCATCCATGGGACCAGATGACATCTCGCACTGTGTACTACATGAATTACAAAATGACCTGGCACCTCACCTAAGTGTCATGTTTAATCATAGCCTCACCTCAGGCTTCATGCCCACTGAGTGGCACACAGCTACAGTTATCCCCCCAGGAACTGCATTCCCATCAGTCTGACGAACCTCATCTGCAAGGGAATGGAACACATTATCATGGAACTTATAAACAAAGACATTGGCAACTGTCAGACACTAGACCCCACCCAGTTTGGGTTCGTGAAGGGCTGATCTTGTCTCCTGAACCTGATTGACTTCTTCGAATCAGTCTCTAGAGCTGTGGACGAGGTAATGTGGTCCACACAGCCTATATGGACCTCGCCAAGGCCTTCGACACCATCCCCCACTCTGGAATCATAGATAAACTTACTAAGCTGGGCATAAATCCCTACATCACTCAATGGGTTGCCAACTGGTGCACTGACAGAACCAAGACTATAAAAGTAGCCGACTCCAAATCCAGCTCCAAACAAGTGACAAAGACATTGGCAACTGTCAGACGCTAGACCCCACCCAGTTTGGGTTCGTGAAGGGATGATTTTGTCTCCTGAACCTGATTGACTTCTTCAAATTAGTCTCTAGAGCTGTGGACGAGGTAATGTGGTCCACACAGCCTATATGGACCTCGCCAAGGCCTTCGACACCATCCCCCACTCTGGAATCATAGATAAACTTACTAAGCTGGGCATAAATCCCTACATCACTCGATGGGTTGCCAACTGGCGTACTGACAGAACCGAGACTATAAAAGTAGCCGACTCCAAATCCAGCTCCAAACAAGTGACAAGTGGAATACCTCAGGGTTCAGTACTGGGACCGCTTTTGTTTGGCATCTACTTCTCTGAAGTACAGGCTAACACTAAGGGACTCTGGCTAACAAAGTTTGCAGATGACTGCAAACTGGGAGCCATTATTGAATCCCCAAATGGTGGATATTCTACAAAAGGGCCTTACAGAAACAGATGCTTGGTTCCAGAGCCATGGGCTCAAGCTTAATGCCAAGAAATGTATAGTTATCCCCTATGGGAAAAACCATGTGCCCATGAATTACCACATAGGTGGCAGTATACTAAACACTGAAAGAGTGATAAGAGACTTAGGGACACAGGTGGATAGTGGTCTCACCTTTGATAACCACATCGCCACAGCAGTCAGGAAATCCTTCTATGTGGCACATCTCATGACTAAGGGCTTTTCATCCAGAAAAAAAGAGGTCATTGTCCCACTGTACTCATCCCTCATTAGACCCATTATAGAGTACAATGGCCCATTTGGTATGTACCTCACAAGACATCTGCAACAGCTTGAAAGGCCGCAGGAATACCTCACTAAAAGAATCACAGGCCTAAAGCAGATGCCCTATGCTGACCGTCTAAAAAAACTCCAGCTATACTCTGTGGCATATCGTCTACTCAGGGGTGATCTCTGCTTAACATACAAGGCCATGTCAAACCCTGAGTTGTTGGACATGCTCCACTTAAAGAAATCCCAATCCCTCAGAGCCACATGCTCCAGGGATCTAAACCTTGTCATCACAATGAACAAAACATGCTGGAGGGATAGGTTCCTGACCCAGAGACTCCCATACTCTGGAATAGACTGCCCCTACATGTCAAGCAGAGCACCTCCTTGGCTCTCTTCAAAAGGAACCTTGATGATTGGATAGGAGATAGGAAATTCACTCCGGGGATCACGTCAGTCACCCTTCTAGACAGGGGTCTGGGGAAGTAAATACTGTGGGAAGAAACATCCGGGGAATTGTTTGGCGAGGCTTGTATAAGCCCTAGTGCCAATAGCCTAGTACCAACCTATGAACCTATGAACCTATGAACTCTGTGAAAGGCTTGCTAGCCAAGGTGCTGGAGTATTAAATAATTTTGGATTTTATGCTTCTTCAGTTGGTGTTCTTCGCTTTCTCTGTGTTTTTTTAAGCAATATTTATAAGTTGTAGCTGTGGTCTTGCGTAAGTTTAAAAGAAAAAAATAGACAAAACTCAGGCTGGACCACAACTGCAACCAATAAAGATCATCTGTCCACTGCTGTTGCTTCCATAGCAGCCACTTCAGTCATAAGGCTAAAGAAAAAGCACAAAAACAGCTGGAAAGTGTAGCCCTGCTCCAACTATATGCAGCCATAATTTATTTATTATTTATTTACTGATGTTTATTAACCGGGTTAGTCCAGCTGGGTTTGTGGCCCTTTTTCATTGGAGACCAGAGGAGAAAAGCTCCAGTACATAGTATAAAAATAGAGAAAGTGACAACTTTACAATAAACAATATATGTTACATAGTACAAAATGTACAGAAGTCACAGCTTTACACTAAAATATGTTACATTACATTTCAGAGAACGTCATTTTGAGAATATACGTAAGATAAGACAGAGGCTTGCATGTATAATATTTTTAAGAAGGATGTACAGACAAAAACCAATGACTTGATTTGTTTTGGCAAAGAAAAGTTGATATAGGTGGAAGTTTCTTTGTCTAGGTTCAGTTAGAAATCCTTATACATTACAAGTAATGGATGTAAGCTTTGGCAGTAAGACAAATATAACATACTAGGTGGTAGTGGTTTTGTGAAGGTTCAGTTTGAAATCATTATACATGGAGGTTTCTAAATGAATTATAATAATTTGAGTGGACTATTGTGGAAATGGAATATAGCTGATTAGCCTGGTATAGCAACTGAGCTACTGTAATGCATAAAAGAGTACACATTTCCAGCTTGATGGAGTGTAGAATATACTGGGAGGGAGAATGGATAGAAAACTGAAACTAGAGAAAAATTGATGTAGTAATGTGGGATAGAGTGCAGATCTGCTATCTTTTAAAAGATGGGTGAGGAATTAGTGGTAGGGGTGTTTTAGGTGAGAGCATGTGAAGGACATTCCCATTTGGAGGACAGATGGGAAGAGTACCATGGATTTCAAGTTGTTGTGGTTTGGTAAGTTGCGTAGTGGGGGGGGGGGGTAGAGAGTTCCACAGTTTGGCTATGGTGTAAGATAGTAGTAGTTGGCTGGGTGGATGTGAGGGTTTGTGCACTTGTATGAGGTTTTGGCTTTCGGATCTCAGGTAGTGGTTGGTGTTAGTGTAGGGTATTAGAGATTTGGCGAGAGAAGGGCATTCTGTTGGTTTGAAGATGAGTTTGTGGGCTGTTGTAAGTTGTAGGTATATTAGGAGGTTGCGGAGTTCTAGCCAGTTGAGGGTGTGTAGAGAGTGGCAGTGATGGGATGAGTTCTTAGAATTGGTTGCGAATTTGCAGATTTTATTGTAACAGGCATCGAGTTTGGAATGAAGGCCAAGTTGTAGATTGGAGAATAGGGGAGCACCATACAAGAGAGGGGAGAAGGAAGGTAGATGCGAGGGTTTGTCGGGAGGAGGGGATGAGGTAGTAGTTGTGTCTGTAGAGGAGACCGATTTTCTGGTGGGTTTTCTTGATTGCGGAGAAGATGTGGGAGTTGAATTTTAGGTTTTCATCAATGGTAATGCCATGTAGCTTGGTACTGGGAACAATTTCTAGAGGGGTGTTATTTTGGCTCTTAATGGAAAATAGGTTTCTGTTGAATTGGGAGTTTTTGGTAGGAATGAAAATCATTAGTTTTGTTTTGTTAGCATTTAGGACTAGGTGATTGGATTGCATCCATGATTCTGTTTTGGAGAAGGCTATTTGGGTTTTGAGTAGAAGTTCGGAGGAGCAGGAGGCTGAGCAGATGATGGTGGAGTCATCTGCGTATTGGATACATGAGGCATCAGGGATGGAGTGGTGGAAGTTGTTGATGAATATGTTAAAAAAGGAGTGGGCTCAGTACAGATCCTTGTGGAGCTCCTGTGGACGTGGGTAAAAAAGGGGAGGTTGACTCTTTCCATTGCACAGCCTGTTGGAGCATGGAAAGGTAGCTGGAGAACCAGGCTAAGTTTATGGGAGAGAGGTGCAAGTGTGAGAACTGGGACAGGAGTAGAGAGTGGGCGATGGTATTGAATGCCTTTGAGAGATCTAGAAACAGTGATGATACGTATTTGCCGCTGTCGCGTGCTAGGTTGACTATTTCAAGAAAGGAAAGGAGGGCTGTCATGGTGCTGTGGCCAGGACGGAAGCCGTGTTGGGTAGGAGAGAGGAGGTTGTGCTGGGTTAGGTATGGCATGAGTTGGGAGTGGATAGTTTATTTCTAGAATTTTAAAGAGAGGAGAGAGTATAGCTATGGGTCTGAAGCTGGTTGTGTCTGTGTTCTTACCACTTTTGTGGAGAGGGATTATGAATGCGTGTCGCCAGATGGTTGGGACATAGGATTCTTATATAGATCTATTTATAAGAATAGATATGGGATAGGCTATAGTTTCAGCAGATAGTTTAAGGAAAATTGTTGGTAGGTTGTCTGGGGCATTACGGCATGGTTTTAGCTTTAGGCTGAGCTGGGCAGGAGTGAAAAATTACAAAAAAAGAAGACAATCAGTGAAGCTGGCTCTTGGAGGTGGGAAGGTGCAGCTAGGCAGTAAGGTGAGTGAGAAATTTTGAGACAAACAGGGGAAGTAGGCAGGGGCAATTTAGGTTTTGAGAAGAAGTTACAGCCGTACTGTATAGGAGACTATAGTAGGTTTTATAAATTAAATACAAACTGTATCAACAATAGGGAGTAATGCTTCCACCAAGTGGCAAAAGAAGGAACATTAATGTAGGTATGGAGATGTTAAGAGTAAATGCTGGGAGGCAAGGGGGGCAGGTGGGGAGAGGGCGGGTTGCTGTACACTGCTACCGTGCACACTATGGTTAAGGACAGACTTACAGTGCTTTGGCAGAGATAGGTATAAATATTTCAACATACACGCTGCAGTCTGTTCCTTTCTTAGTTCTAGGTCTGGGAGCACAACCACGCTCAGAGAGCTGTGCTGCAGATGTCTGAGGTGGAGGCTGTCTTTTAGAGGAGGGATTCCCTTAGTTTGAAGCTTTTGGCTGGGGAGAACCCGAGGGCAAACAGCAGGCTGTAGAGAGAAAAAAGGGTTAGTTTCACTGTTAGCCAGACTGTGAGGTAGATCAGATACTTATTGGAAGGTACTTATTGGAAGACACAACTACATGATGGGAGGACAAGAGGTGCAAGAGTGAAGAGTAAAAGGAGGTGCAAGAGTGAAGGGGAGGAATGAAATAGTTGAAGTGCAAGACTGAGGGGTGGGAGGAATAGTGAAGTTGTAGAGGAGGTGTACAATACGTTCAGTAAGAGGAAAAGAAAGACAGTATGCAGTTTAAAACATAGTACATTCACTATTAGCTAGCAGTTTAACACATAGTATAATCAGGTATAGCATTTGTATGTGGCAGCCATTATCATTAGCGTCTCAGCATTACACAACTTCCAACTAGAACAGTGGTGTTCATTCTATTGATATATGCTCTTGTTTGTTTGTGTAATGGGGAAAAGAAACATACGCTGGGAAACAGGTGAAGAATATTGTGAAATCTGCAAGCAGCAGTAGCTAAACACTTAGAGGTTGTATGCATTTTTATGTGAAGCACATGCTAGTAACAGTAGATAAAATCTAAGGGACAGCATACGATAAAGAGAAGCACGTGTTGGTGCGGTATCTAGAAATCAATCTGCTGCTGCTCATGGTATTAGCTGAAGCTGTGGAACAGACCACACTTCTCTTAATGCATTGTGACTTGGCTAATGTTTAAGTTAGCCAGCCTATAAATATTATTAGTAGGAGCAAATCAAATATGAACATATATGGGTTACATTTGAAAACATTGAACCGCTGAAATATCGACCACCATATGGTCGAGACCATATGATCGATATTGCAGAAGATCGATCTTTTCAAATTGTAAAAAAAAAAACAAGAAGACTTTACTGCAGGGAGACAAGCCCCCCCTGCACTCCACACCCCCCCTACTTAAATATACCAACTCCAAGATCGCGCTACACTGACAATACAGCATGGAACGGGAAGTTTACCTATTCCCTGCTGTAGCGCGATCTCGGAGTTGTTATATTTAAGTAGGGGGGTGCAGGGGGGCTTGCCCCCTGCAGTAACGTCTTCTTGTTTTTCTGAAATATCGATCATATGGTCTCGACCATATGGTGTTCGATATTTCAGCAGTTCAATGTTTTCAAATGTAACCAAATCAAACAGATGTAATGGGATCATTAACATCCATGTAACCTGCCAGGAAAGGACAAATGTCCATATTAGGTCTCTCTCAGCCCACACCTCTGTGGTTCAAAGCTACCTATCCAATAGCTATCAGTAGGTAAAATGGCACTCCACCCTCTCTCCATACCTCCCAGTCACCACCGTTGTACCACAATGCTCTATCTTTGCTCTTTAACATTCTCACCAACACTCTCCACAAATCCACACAACAGGCCTCCCTAATACAGTATGCCGATGACTCAATACTCATGTGCATACTGACAGTGTGGCACACCTCCAAAGAATTACTCAGGAACCTTTAACAGCAACTGAATCAAGGCTTTGTAACTAACAACTCATGCTCAACCATAAACAAATCAAACTATTAATTTTTTTCTCCAAATCCCTCTCCCATAAAAAAGCAAAACTTAATCCTCTTTCTTGATAATACTTCCATTGAAGTCACTTCTCATAGCAGATTATTAGAGATGATTGTGGATGATAATCTTAAATTCAACCTGCATAAAGAAAATTGCATAAGAAAAACTCATGAAAAACTAGGGATGCTTTATAAAGCCAAAAGATTTCTCACCGACGCAACTAAAGATGCACTTGCAACTACTTATCTCCTCTCCAAACTTCTTTATGGTGCTCCTATCCTTACTAACCTTCAGGCATCGCAAAAATCAAAACTTAACAATGCTATAACAAAGTTGGTAAATTTGCAGTAAATACCCCTTTCAGAATGCACTACTACATAGCATTAAAATCCCAAATTTGTTAGAACTACCCCATCAACTAAGGTATACACAGCTTCTTACCACCTATAAAATTATCCAGAATCCATCTACTTGACCAGCACTAAATAAAATTCTACACGACTATGTTCATAGTTGGTCATTTATGATCCAATGATCAAAAACTCCTGTTTGTGCACAATTCTATCACATTTGCTGGGCAGTGTCTGTAACCATACCAGGTTGCTAAGGCCTGGAAGTCCTTACCTGTACCCATCAGGTCTATACCCACCATCTTTCAAAACCATTCTGAAAAACTTCCCAGACAAAAGCTTGCTCTGTTCTTGCTATATCCCTGAATGTGAACAGATACCTATGCATGCCTTACATCTCCTTACTCTCCCTTCTTCACTCACTTCCTTACTTCTGTCGATTTCTCCCCTTTGGCTTTCTCTCTAAATATACCATAAGCCTGCTTTTCTCTCACTTTGTAATGCAATTTCTGCTTGTATTATACTATCTTACTTTTAATTTCTCAATAAATTGGCTAAAATTTCACTATTAAACCATTGTCATATAATTTGTTTCTGTTCTTAACCAGTGTTGTTATATTATGTCTAATTTGGTATAATTATTTAAACCGTATTTGTTTCTTGTATTATTTTTAAAGACAGTAAAAGTACTATTCACAAAATGCTTTGCAATACTTTGGAGCTTTTCTCCCTTGGCCTCGACTGAAAATGGGCTTCTACCCAATCAGACCTTCCCCTTAATCAAATGCCAGTAAATAAAATGGGACTTCAGTTTAATTTGATTAACTGAATGATAGTGATCCATATAGAGCATACACATTATAATAAGGATGTCTGAAAAAGGAACTTTGAAAAAAATAGCATTTTAGGAAACAAAGCCATTCATGTATGTTCATAGTGATTGAATAATTTCAATATACAAGCAAACCTAATCTAATTTATGAGTAAATAGGTATCCCTGGAGTGCAACAAGGTCTGTTTCACAAATGTGCTGCATTTCTTATTTCATCATTTATGCTGTGGCTCGTGTATCATAAATCAAAACATGTGCCCTAAGCCTGCTTTTTGATGAACTGTTTATACAGAGTACATTCCAACTATGACAAAGCACCAGTGAAATTACTTAACATTTCTAAACAGGATGCATGCCTGTACAAAGTTTCATCTCTTCTTGTACTCATTGCCCTGATCTCTGACTGCCGTAGGACACAGGAAGCTAGCAGAAAGTCCTCAGTATTCAGTTTGGCTTTACAAGAGTGAATATCTTTGCCATGTATAGTATGAGGAAAGAAATTCACCCACACTGAAGAACTACTGAATAGATTCTGTTTGAAATAGCATTTCTTATAAATGTTTTATACCACATTTTTGACAAATTACCAGGATTGTTTATTAAGGAAAGCCTAGAGATCACGGGCACTGTTTTTTCTTTCTTTCTTTACTCCTTTTTTTAGTACACATTGCAAGAAACTCATACCCCCCTCCTTCCACAGCTTATATGCTTGCAAAATGACTTAAACTTAATTTTCTGATGGTAACAAAATTCCATTTTCCCTGCTGAGGTAAATAATTCCAGTAGTAACACTTAATTTAAGTAACCCTTTTTCTTCTTCTTCTTCTTCTTCTGGCTGTTCCCATTAGGGGTCACCACAGCGGATCATCTGTTTCCATTTCTTCCTGTCCTCTGCATCTTGCTCTGTCACACCAACCACCTGCATGTCCTCTCTAACCACATTCATAAACCTTATCTTAGGCCTTCCTCTTTTCCTCTTACTTGGCACCTCCACCATTGGCATCCTTTTTCCCAATATACCCAGCATCCCTCCTCAGCACATGTCCAAACTAATGCAATCTTGCTTCTCTGCCTTTGTCTCCAAACCATCTAACCTGAACTGACCCTCTAATATACTGATTCCTAATCCTGTCCATACTCATCACACCCAATGCAAATCTTAACATCTTTAACTCTGCCACCTCCAGCTCTGACTACTGCCTTTTTGTCAATGCCACTCTCTCCAACCCATATAACATAGCTGGTCTCACTACCCTCTTGTATACCTTCCTTTTTACTCTTACTGGTACCCGTCTGTCACAAATCACTCCTGACACTCTTCTCCACCCACTCCACCCTGTCTGTACTCTCTTCTTCACCTCTCTTCCACACTCACCATTATTCTGAACTGTGGATCCCAAGTATTTAAACTAATCCACCTTCACCAGCTTTACTCCCTGCATCTTCACCATTCCTCTATCCTCCCTCTCATTCACACACATATATTCTGTCTTAGTCCTGCTGACCTTCATTCTTCTTCTAACTGATATATTCATCCATGCAAGTAACCACTTACTGACAGTGGAATTTACATTTTAAGTCTTGCATGTGGACCTGGGTTTTAACAGATTACTCCATTTAAATAAATAATGTATCCCTCTCCAGCTTTTAGTAACAGTGTTATATTGCAACCAGACTAAGTACCACAAAAAGACTGTCACTTCCATGCGATGATCATGCACAAGCTTAAGTGGCATTTAGGGTTCTACTGTTAGAAACCCTTCTACCTAATCACGGTAGCCAGTCTACAGAGCTCCACTCATACCAAGACTCATACACAACACAGTTCATCTAATGATGTGTACGTCGACTGTGGAGTAAGCTGCCTGGAGCTCCAGTTTTGGTTTACTTAACAATAACAGAAAAGCTAAACCATTCAAAGCCATTATCCTCCTGCCAGCCCAGCTGAAGCACAACATGCAAAGTGTACTGTAAATACAACTGTATCCATTCTTTAAGTCACCCCCTTCAACTCTAGAGGGATATTAGTAGCTAGGACTAGGTAGTAATTAGTGCCTTCAGCCTAGTACACCTCAAATGGACACTCCAAGCTAAAAATTCACAAAGTGAAGACAGCATTTAGCGTTTTCTTAGATGTCAAAACTGACTCCAGTGACTGACTCACCAAATTTGCCGATGACTGCAAACTTCAGAGCATTACCCTTAACATCACTGATTGATACTTCTTTTCAAACAGGATCTACTATTAAGTAAAAATGATACAGTAGAAATAAACATGATTTCAGTGTTAAAAATGCAACATTCTGATATTTGGCATGTCTCCTCCAATAGGTTTACTCACTAACGATGAGCCACAACTAAGAGCTGACAAAATAGTAAAAGACCTCGGAGTCCTTATAGATGATTGCCCTCCTTGGAGTCCTTATAGATGATCACCCTTCATTTGATACCCATACAACTGCTACCATCTGCAAACCATATTGAGCTTCTCACTTGATTCTCTGTGGGTTTGGTCTGTTCTTCACAAATTGTGTTGCTTTCTGGCAAATCATTGAGAACTGCAATCACTACATAATGACAGACATTTGAGTTTCAAACTTCATATCTTTCAGAAAATACATATTAATGCAAAACCTGCTGTTCTAGCAACTTTCTAAAGTTATAAGAGCAATATTTAAAATCTGTCCTTATTTTGGCCCTTTGTCCTCCTCATTATTTGTGGCTTTCCCCAGATTCCTTGCACTGGCAGTTTGAGAGGTGTGCCTCACACAGCTCTGGACTGCAGTATGTATCATGTACTGCAATCTGTTATCCAGTCTAATCACATGTCATCTGGTGCAATTGGAGAAGGTAGAAAAATTCCTCACACAGAGAGCTAAAGGGCTTGCAGACTGGTCTTATAGCAGAAGACTACACCAACCTTTGCTTAGAATATCCATTGCTGACTTGAACACAAGAGGACATTTAGCCTCAATAAACATTAACATATCAACCATACCATGAAATGTGACTTAAAGACTTTCATATCTGTGCAATAATTTACACCTCTCAGTTAAACTCAGACTATCAGTTCATAATTTCAAGAACCACAAGGTGACACCCTGCATCTTCCAGTATGGAAGCCATAATATCAAGCTCCTGAATGGCAAACAGGCCTTAAGCAAGCTCACCAAAGGCATGAACCTATGATGTTACACATTTTTGGCATCTGGCTTCCCATTATTAAAGAATAACATGCAACTAAACAGCTCTCAATTACTGACTTCTGGTGTACTGTGAAAAATTAGACCAAAATATGTTTTGCTCATTACGAGTTGTAAATATTTGCCTGTCTTAGGCTACCCAGATCAGGTTCCTTTATCTGACTGTTTTTAATAATAAATAACTTAGGAAGGCTCTTCCCAAGTCTCTCAAAAGATCACTGTAGGCATTTATGGAATAGCTGCTGCCAGGCAAATTAATCTTCTTTTAGAGAAGCTGCTAGGTGCTATAAGAGATGTTGTTGCTATGGCAACAGAAGGTGTGCTAATCATTGCTCAATGCAGGCAGTACATCAAACCATCACCTTCTAGTTAATACTGATCAAACTAGCAAAAGGACAGGGATGCATAGCTAAAGAAATGCAGCCCACAGCAGTAGTCCAGGGCAAAATGGACACTCAGCGGGAAAGGCAAAAGTGTCTAGGGTGCATTACTGGTGTTTAAGTTGGTTATTGTTCAACTTTACAAAAACAAATGAGCCCATTATATGCCTTCCCATTCTGCTCTATCCCAACATGTACTATAATCTTTTCTGTCCACTTACATAGGTTCATACATATGTAGTAGGGTATTGACCACCAGGGTCTTTATAAGCCTAGCCAGACAGCCCAACCCAGTTTTGTCCTCGAGTACACTGGATGCCTATATAATGGGATATTTTAGTAAGGAGTAGATAAGAGTTATGTGGGGAGGGGGGTGTTGGTTTGGGATTAGTTAAGTTCAGCTAGAGCGTCTTCTGCATGGAGACATGCGTGAATGGGCGTACCTTTGTTGAAGGTTGTGCGTTAGGGCTGGCAACTCAGCACGTAAAAATCAACTGCCAATCATTAGCGGACTGGAGTTCCGCTGTGGCGACCCCTAACTGGGAAAAGCCGAAAAAGACACAACAACAACTGTCAGCCAATGCTCATCTGAAACATGGGAGTCAGACTGAGGATGAATTTACAATTTCCAACACAATGGTCAAGGCTTTGCTTGTAAAAGGTCAGAGATAACCTACTGCATGTGGATGGGGATCCTGTTCCATAGTGCAGGGATCCTTTGAGACAGATCTCTCAATCATGTTTTATTTATGTTGCAGGCAAAGTTCAGGTCTTTGGATCTAGTGTTCCTGGTGCTGTTTGTTTTGCAGATATGCAAGAGATCCACTAGAGCTGGGTCTGCGGATGCCTTATATGTTAGGCAAAGATTTCCTCTCAGTAACCTGTAGGAGACTGAGTAAAGAGATAGGACCTTAAGGTGATCTGTGTAGGACAAGGTATTCATACCCTGGATTCTTCTGATGAGAAACCTTTGAGGACATTCCAACCACTGGAGGTGTTTGTTTAGATACATGCCAAAGGGGGCATCATTGCATTTCATGATGGGTCTGATAAGAGCTGAGTAGAGTGGTACTATAACTGCCTTGGACCTGGCTGTCATACCCTTGATTATGAGTTGGGCAACATAGAATGATTTTCTCACTATCTTGGCTAGGTGTTGTTCAGAAGCTATCTACATATGTTCCCAAATCTCTGACTACAGGGACATCCCTTAGTGGTGTTTTATCCTTGGAGTAATTTGCTTGGGTGGATGATTTCCCAAAGGGCACTATAATTCATTTCTTTACATTGAGTTTTATTCTGTGTCTCTGGCACCATCATTTGTTTGTGTCATGGGGGAATCTATAGTAGCTCCCAATTTACTGTTATCCGAGAATATGGTGAGCCAGAAGCGTTCAGCATTAGTCTTGACTTCTGAGGAGTAGATGCCAAAAAGGAGTGGGCCCAACACACAGCCCTTGAGTATTCCATTGATGACCAGTCATGACCGGTCTCCTGGTGGACGTGATCTCACTAATCCTGACTTCTCGGGTCCTATCTATGAGCCAGCCAAGCGATCTCTAAGAGTTTGTCAACAATGCAACCAATAAACAAGACTGGGTACCATGTGGAAACATCAAATCTAAATACTCAGAACAGAACAAAAATAGATTCCATCTCATAGGATCAGAAAACCAACTCGAGGAAGGAAGTTCTTGCCCAAATGTAAACACAGATGAAAAGCTACTTCTGAATTAAAAGTTTAAAAGTATTGCTTGTGCTGGTTTTGATTTACATTTAGGCAGGGACTTCCATTCTGGAGTTGGTTTTCTGGTCCTATGAGGTGGAATCTATTTTTGTTCTGTTTTGAGTTTGTCAAAAATACCTGGGTGGTGTATTGTACTGAATGCATTAGCCAAGCCGAGATAGGCCATGTGCATCATTTTACCCTCATACATAGCCTTGGGGACCCTCGCAAAGAAGTCTACTAGATTGACTGGCAAGATCTTCCCTTGACAAAGGCAGATTGGAATGGGTCAAGTGTCTGTGCCAGTGTTCTTGCTGATCATTTCTATGATGACTCGTTCCGTAGCTTTGCATATTAGACTTGTCAGACTGATGGGTCTGTAGTTCCTGGGCTAGGTTGACAGTCCACCCTTGTTGGGAGAGATGACCATCATGACCCTCTGTTCACTCAGTACATAATCTGTTTTGAGGCTGTAGTTGCAACGTGCCTCTAGTACTCCTGCTAGGTCATGTTTGAGTCTATTTAGCAGGCAAGTGGAGAATTGTCAAGGGTCATTGAAGTAGTGTTTTTGGCCTTAGTGAGCAACACCAGCACCAGAACTTGTTCCCTATTGATAGCTGGAGGGAAATTCTAGGAGAGATTTCACAGGGGGTACTGGAGGAGGTGGAGCTGAAATTAGAGCTACATTTATCAGCTATAAGATTTGGCATGGCACCCTGGTTAATGAAGGTTGTGCCTGTGATAAACCAAGATGCTGCCAGCCCAGCTAGCTGGAACTTTATAAATAATTATATGTGACTTGAAAATATTAATATGATTTATACAGAAATGTGACACTGCCAGCTAGACAGAATTTTGTAAATGATGTCATAATAATGTCATTTGTGAATAGTAATATGATTTGTATGCTTGCCTTAAAAATGTGCACATCCCTCACTGGTGTTAGTGGTGAGGATTGAGGTTCCTTGATTACTGGGCCAATGCATGGGTGTCACATGTTAATTGTTTGGCAGTGGTGGGATATCCACATCAAATATTAATTGTTTGATTTTGGTGAGATAGCCACATCACATATTAATTGGTGTGTAGTACTGTGGACACTGAATTCCTGCAGTTTATGTACAGTGATCACTGAAGGTGTTTTTATACTCTAAATCAGCCACGCAGTGAACATTCAGAGTTCAGATCACAATTGTTCATAGGTTCATAGGTGTGTGCTAGGCTAATGACCTTGGAGCCTTTACAAGCCTAACTCATAGGATAACCCTGGCATCGTGCCACCTGACCTTAGTTCCCAGTGCCTCTGTTGAGTAGAGCCACTGCAGTGATCCCCGGGGTGAATTTTCTATTTCTCATCAAGATTTCTCTTGAAGAGGGCCAGAGAGGTGCTCTGTTTGACATGTATGGGAAGTCTGTTCCATAGCATGGGCAGTCTCTGGGTTATGAACCTGTCCCTCCAGCATGTTCTGTTGATTGTGGTAATGAGATTGAGGTCTCTGGAGCATGTGGTGCAGAGGAATTGGGATTTCTTTAAATGTAGCATTTCTAACAGAGCTGGGTCAGACATGGCATTGTAAGTCAAGCAGAGATCGCCTCTAAGTAGGTGATATGAGCCAGAGAATAGTTGGAGTTTTTTTGAGTCTGTCCATATAGGACAAGTGTTTAAGGCCTAGGATCCTCTTTGTGAGATACTTTTACGGCCTCTTCAGTTGTTGCAGGTGTCTAGTGAGGTACATGCCAAATGGGGTATTGTACTCAATGATTGGCCTAATGAGTGAGAGTAGAGGGAGACAATGATCTCTTTCTTCCTGGAAGCAAAACCCTTAGTAATGAGATGTGCCACATAGAAGGACTTTCTGACCACAGTGGCAATCTGGTGGTCAAAAGACAGGTTGCTGTCAACCTGTGTTCCCAGATGTCTTATAATGCCTTCTGTGGTCAGTGGACTACCATCGATGTGGTAATTCATGGGAATTGGGATTTTCCCAAAAGGGGATGATGACACATTTTTGGCATTGAGCTTAAGGCCATGGTTCTGACACCAGTCGTTGGTCTCAGTGAGGCCTTTCTGTAGGATGTCAGCATCAGTTGGTGAGTTCATAATAGCTCCCTACTTGCAATCGTCTGTGAACTTTGTCAGCCAGAGTCCCTTCATGTTGGTCTGGACTTCAGAGAAGTAGATACCAAACAGGAGAGATCCAGGACCGAACCCTGTGGGATTCCACTCGTGACTGGTCAGCAGTCTGACTTGGAGTAAGCTACTTTCACACTGTGGGTTCTATCTGTGAGCCAGTTTGCAACCCACCTAGTGATATAGGGGTTGATGCCTAGCTTAGTGAGTTTTTCTATGATTCCTGAGTGGGGAATGGTATCAAAGGCCTTGGCCAGATCAAGATAGGCTGTATGAACCACCTTGCCTTCATCCACAGCTCTGGTGACTGACTGAAAGAAGTTGAGCAGGCATGATCTACCCTTCACAAAACCAAACTGTGTGGGATCCAGAGTTTGGAGATTCCCTATATCCTTGTTTATTAGGTCCATGATGATGCAATCCATACTTCTCCATATTAGACTTGTCAGGCTAATGGGGTGATAGTTTCCAGGGTCTGTAGTTGCTCCTCCTTTGCAGAGAGGGATGACCGTGCACCATTTGGTAGGGACAAACCTAAGGTGAGACTGTGATTGAACAGGGCACACAGGTGAGGTGCCAGTTCACTCCATAGTTTATGTAGAACACAGCCAAGGATATAGTCAGGTCCCATAGAAGCTGTATTCTTGGCCTTGGCCAGTGCTGTTTTAACCTGTGCAGCAGTAATATTGGGTGCCTGGCAATCTACCGGTATTGTGATTGGTCCTTTGGGGGGAGAGTGGAAAAGTTGGCACTGAATCTGTCGGCCAGTATATTGGCAATATCTGTTGGCTCGTATAGGAGATATCATTGTGCAGTAGCTCAGAGCAAATCTGTGTATTGCCATGGAGATTCTTTACATAACTATAGAAGGCCTTGTGGTTCTTTACTATCTACTGCAATTCTGTTTTCATAGCTAGCTTTCAAGGATTTGTTGAGGGATCTCAATTTTTTGTTGAGGCTGATAAAGGAGTTTTTGCAGTCTTGGGACTTCACCTTATTCTGCATCAGTTTTCTCCTTCTGTTGTAGAGTGTGTTAATGGCAGGGGACCACCAAATTGGCTTCCTTTTTTGTAGGAGAGCATCTTGGGTTTATTGGGTATGGTGAGATCCATGCATTCGTGTATATCAGGAGTGGCCTTAGGTCAACTGGTGCCCTAGGCAAAAGGGCTCCACTGCACCCCCCACCACACCACCCAGTGCCCCCATCCTGGTCTACCTACACCAAATAAACACTGGAAAAGCGCCCCTACTTCAGCTGCACCCTAGGGGGCCAACTAGTTGGCCTCTGCCTAAGGCCAGCTATGGTGTACATGTTCGTACAGTGCATTGGTGTATGACTCAGCGATCATGCAACTATTCTCCATTTGCATGGGTTCCATGAAGTTAGCCACCTCTGTTTTTAGGAGCCCAAAGTTAGCTTTGGAGAAGTTTTTCATGGTGGTTACCTTTGTGGGGTTGGGTGGGAGGGATGTGGATTTCCAAGGTGATTAGTTTGTGGTTGAATCTAACCAGGGAGGAGTTGACTATTGGTGTAGAACAGTGGTCACCCATGTTAGAAATGACCAGGTCAAGAATGTAGCTAACTCTAGTGGGGGTAAGAACTAGCTAGTACAGGGCATTGGAACTAATGAATTCCAGGAAACGCTGGGCAAGTGTATAGGTGCATGAGTAGTTTTCCCAGTTAATGGAGGGGTAGTTGAAGTCGCCTGGTATGAGAGTGTTAGGTTGGACCCTAATATTCTCCAGGGTGCTTAGGAACATGGAATGTGAGTCTTGGGACATGCTTGGGAACCTATAGCAGGCTACAACCTGAATTGCTGTCTTACCCAATGTTAGCTGCACCTGAAGTATCTCAGATGCGTTGTGTTGGGCTACCCGTCTGGAGCTATGCACATCCTTTATGAATATGGAAACACTACCGCCTTTGGAGCTTCGGTACAAGTTCTGGGGCTGAAAGGTGTGGAATGTGTTATAGCCTGGTAGTGCAGGGGTGTTTTCTGCTGCCTTGAACCAGGTCTCTGTTACAGCACAAATGTCAATCTTCTCCATTTTAAGGGAGTGCTTTGAGCGAGCCCATTTTGAGATTTAGACTTCTAGCATTGAGCAGCATGATTCTCAGATTGCATTTATTTGTAGCTGTTATGGTGGTAATTTTGTCTTTGCAACACCACCTAAAAAAGGTACTATAGGGGTGGCAAGAGCCTTGGCCAGTATCTGGAAGCCCAGGGGTGACAGATGCAGGCCCTCTCTGGCAAAGCATCGAGGTCTGTCAGTCATGTCATTCCAGGCAGACATATACTGGATTCCCTTAGAATGACACCAGAAACTTAGCCAATTGTTGAAATCAATCATTTTCTGCTTGTACTGTGGTATCATTCTGGGTGATGGTAGGATGCTTCTCAGGGCTAGGGTCATACCCACCTGGGCTACATAATCCGAGAGCTCCTCCATGTCTCTTTTCATGTAGTCCAGGAAGGTACGTCTCAGGTCATTCACACCCACATGCACAATGACAGAGTCATATTTGTACCTGTTGTTGAGGGACCTGAGTGTGTGCGTTATGTGGCAGATCCTGGTGCCTGACAGGCAGCTGACTGCTACTTTCTCCTTATTCAACCTAGTGAGTGGGACATCAGTGTGCCTCACTGTCGAGTCACCTATGAATAAATAGTGTGTTGGGCATGCTGTTTTGCCTTAGGTGCGTTGGTTGAGTGGCACACTGTTTCGGAGAGTTATGTATCTCATGATTAGTGTTGCGTTGTGGTGGTCAGGTACATTTCTGCCTTGGAGGTCTCCGCTGTTTGGGTAGATTTTTATTGACAGCCTCTGCGAAGGTGGGTGAGTGGTTTGTGTTTTTATGTGAAAGCAGTGCTGGTGTGTGTTCTGGAGGGGTATGTGTTCAATGTGGTGTGGTGCAAGTGTTATTTTATTTCTTTCCTTAGCTTAGTTAGTCAGGGAGAGCAGGCAAGCATGTCAGCAGAGGAGTATGGCAAGCTGACAAGGAGCCAGTTGGCTGAGATGTGCCAGGCTGAAGGACTGGTGATGGAAACCTGACTAAGGCAGACATGACTGCAGTTTTGGTCACAGCTGCAACAGAGAATAGCAACCAGGAGGATGATCAAACTGGCCGTGGAGATGTACAACACTCAGAGAATGGACAGCTCAGCCTTTTTATAGAGGACTCAAAAATCCATCTAGAGTTAAAGAGACTTCAGTTGGAGGCCAAGTATTTGGAAATGTAAGCAGCAGAGAGACTGAGGCATCTATAGACTGAGGAGAATGAGAAACTGCTATGCCTGGAAGCTGAGGAGAAGAAGAGGCAGAGGCAACATGAAAAGGAGATGCTGGCTCTTTGCCAGAGTCATGGAGGTAATGGGGAAGGGAGTTACTGTACCCCAGAAGCAACAAAGGTCAGTACATTTCTTCCACAGTTTACAGAGGGAGATAATTTAGATACTCTCATTCATTAGTTTGACAGGGTATGTAAACAGTATAATGTTGATCAAGGGCTCTGGGTACTTTTCCTGACCCCCTTACTCCATGGTAAAGCTGTAAATATTCTATCCAAACTGTATGATATATATTTTTTAATTATAATGTTGTAAAGAACTGTTTGCTAGATTTTTTTAAGCTAACACCTGAACTTTATAGGAATAAGTTTTGTGAGCATAGATGCAAGGCAGATGAAAGTGTATGTGAATATGTTGCTGAACTAAGCACATATTTTCAAAGGTGGGTGAGTCAGGTCACCACTTTTGAAGGGTTGGCAGACCTTTTGGTGAGGGAACAAGCCTTTAGCATTTTGCCTGAGGACATGGAAATCTGGTTAGCTGATAGACAATGTGTTACTGTAGATGAGTTGGGGAAGAAGGGAGACCTACAACTAGCAGGCAGGGCATCACTGCACAGGAAAGGGAACCCAGTGCTGCTCATGGGTCAAAGGGAACCCATGGTGGGCAGCTCAGACTGCCCCAACAGAATCTGACAGTAGCAGGGGAAGCCACTAGTCCAGGTACACATCCAGGACCTTGGATTCAGTGTTTTGAATGCAACCAGTAGGGCCATGTAGCATATAGATGTCCATGGAGGCAAGGTGGGGAACAAAAGGTGGGAGAGTCAGTAAGTGGGAATGACAAAATGCCAACAGTAGGTTGTCTTGAGACAACAAGGGCACCAAACTACCGTCCTGCAGATGTCATGATAGGAAGGATTTTGATAATGCAGTACCATGCGTGGATGCTGTTACATGTAGTCAGGCTTGGAGACAAGCATGTGGGTCTGGTAGCCTGGGGGCGACCCAAACAGACCGCACACTTGCAGCCAGGACTATTCAGGTGGTTACTTCAGGGAGGAGTTACCCTATAGCAGTGAGACTGAAGGTGTGCCACAGCTGTTTGTTGGTACTGATGTTCTCTTGGACAGAGTGACTGCAAGGGCAGAGGTGAGTAGTAGTACCCAGGCTGACAGTGAGGCACTGCTGTCAGAGGATGCCAGACTTCCTGTGGAAGGGGAGCTGGGAAGGGTTACTAAGAGAGACTTGAGACAGTCTCAGCTCTCAGTCCCTACATTACAAGCCCTGAGGCAGGTAGCTAGTGAGGCACCTGATTCTCAAGGGAAGGGGGAATCTGTATACTGGGACAAAGGGTTACTGTATAGAGACTGGACCCCTGAGGGAGGGCTAGAAGGTGAGAGGATACAGCAGTTGGGGGGCCTCTGTGTACCCCAAGTTCCACAGAGAAAAGATGCATCCTAGTGGTAGTAGATTATGCTACAAGATACCCTGAGGCAGTGGCTTTGTTTTCCATTAAGGCAGAAAAGATGACAAATGCTTTGTTAGAGATTTTCAGTAGGGTAGGTTTCCCAAAAGAAATACTGACTGACAGAGGTTCATAGGTTCATAGGTGTGTACTAGGATAATGGCCTTGGGGCCTTTACAAGCCTAGCCCATAGAAGTGTCCTGGCATTGTGCCACCCGTCGTTAGTTCCCAGTACCTCTATCAAGTAGAACCACTGGAGTGATCCTCGGGGTGAACTGTCTATTTCCTATCCACTCATCAAGATTTCTCTTGAAGAGGGCTAGTGAGATGCTCTGTTTGACATGTATAGGAAGTCTATTCCATAGCATGGGCAGTCTCTGGGTTATGAACCTGTCCCTCCAGCATGTTCTGTTGATTGTGGTAATAAGGTTGAGGTCTCTGGAGCGTGTGGTGCAGAGGGATTGGGATTTCTTTACATGTAGCATTTCTAACAGAGCTGGGTCAGACATGGCTTTGTAAGTCAAGCAGAGATCACCTCTAAGTAGGCAATTTGAGCCAGGGAATAGTTGGAGTTTTTTGAGTCTGTCCATATAGGACAAGTGTTTAAGGCCTAGGATCCTCTTTGTGAAGTACTTTTGTGGCCTCTCCAGCTGTTGCAGGAGTCTAGTGAGGTACATGCCAAATTGGGCATTATACTCTATGATTGGTCTAATGAGGGAAGAGTAGAGAGAAAAGATGACCTCTTTCTTCCTGGATGCAAAACCCTTGGTAATGAGATATGCCACATAGAAGGACTTTCTGACCACAGTGGCAATGTGGTGGTCGAAGTAGAGGTTGCTGTAAACCTTTGACCCCAGATCTCTTATAATGCCTTCAGTGTTCAGTGGGCTCCTGTCGATGTGGTAATTAGTGGGAACTGAACATTTCCCAAAGGGGATGACGACACATTTTTTGGCATTAAGCTTAAGGCCATGGTTTTGACACCAGTCATTGGTCTCAGTGAGGCTTTTCTGTAGGATGTGTGCATCACTTGGGGAGTTAATAATGGATCCCAGCTTGCAGCTGTCTGTGAATTTGGTCAGCCAGAGTTCGTCTGAGTTGGCCTGGACTTTTGAGCATTTGCCAAGCAAGAGAGAACCCAGGACCAATCCCTGTAGGACTCCACTCGTGACTGGTCGGCAGTCTGACTTGGAGTCTGCTACTTTCACACTGTGTGTTCTATCTGTGAGCCAATTTGCAACCCACCTAACGAAATAGGGGTTGATGCCTAGTTTGGTGAGTTTATCAATAATTCCTGAGTGAGGAATGGTATCAAAGGCCTTGGCCAGACTGAAGTAGGCTGTATGAACTACCTTACCTTCATCCACCGCTCTGGTGACTGACTCAAAGAAGTCAAACAGGTTGAGCAGGCATGATCTACCTTTCACAAAACCAAATTGCATTGGATCTAGAGTTTAGAGATTCCCTATATCCTTGTTAATTAGGTCCATGATGATGTACTCCATACCCTTACATAACAGACTTGTCAGGCTAATGGGGTGATAATTTCCAGGGTCTGTAGTCACTCCTCCTTTATGGAGAGGGATGACTGTAGCAATGCACCATTTGGTAGGAACAAAGCCTGAGGTGAGGCTGTGAGTGAACAGAGCACACAGATGTGGTGTCAGTTCACTTTGTAATTCATGTAGAACACAGCCAGGGGTATTGTCGGGTCCCAAGCTGTATTCTTGGCCTTAGACAATGTAGCTTTAACCTGTGCTGCAATAATGCATGGTGCCTGGCATTCTTCTGGTATTAAGATTGGTCCTTTGAGGGGGAGTAAAGTTGGCACTGAATCTGTCAGCCAGTATGCTGGCAATATCTGTTGGCTCAGTATAAGAGGTACCATTGTGCAGTAACTCAGAACAAAACTGGGTATTGCCATGGAGATTCTTGATATAACTAAAGAAGGCTTTGTGGTTGTTTTTAGTGTCTGTCACAATTCTGCCTTCATAGTTGGCTTTGGAGGTTTTGATGAGGGATCTCAACTTTTTGTTGAGGCTAATCAGGGAATTTTTCCAGTCTTGGGACTTCACCTTTTTCTGCAACAGTTTCTTCCTTCTGTTGTAGACTTTATTAATGGCAGGGGACCACCAGACTGGCTTCCTTTTTTTGGATGAGAGCATCTTGGTTCTGTTGGGTATGACTAGTTCCATGCATTTATGTATGTGTTCATACAGTGCATTGGTATATAATTCAGCAGTCATGCATCTATTTTCCATTGGCATGGGTGCCATGAAGTTAGCCACCTCTGTTTTAGGAGTCCAAAGTCAGCTTTGGAGAAGTTTTTTTATGGTGGATACCTTTGCGAGGGGTGTGGGTGAGATGTGGATTCTCATGGTGATTAGTTTGTGGTCGGATCTAACCAGGGAAGAATTGACTACTGATGTAGAGCAATGGTTGCCCAGGTTAGTAATAACCAAGTCAAGGATGTTGCTTCCTCTAGTGGGGGTAAGAATGAGCTGGTCCAGGGCATTGGAATTGATGAATTCCAGGAAGCATTGGGCCAGAGCATTGGTGCTTGAGTAGTTTTCCCAGTTGATGAAGGGGTAGTTGAAGTAAAGAAGTTTCCTGTCTTGGGACTCGAACTGTGAACACCTGCATGTAAAGCTGCAACTCTAACCACTACAATACCTCGGCTTATTTCATGTAAATTTCATGTCATTCCTGCTGGCTTGTCTGTCAAAGTACTGTGGGGTGAAGCACCTAAAGACCACCCCTTACTATCCCCAGACCAATGGTCTTGTTGAGAGGTTAAACTCTACACTCAAGTCCATGCTATGGGCATTTGCAGACCAGTTTAAGATGAACTGGGACAAATATTTGCCCCATCTGTTGTTTGCTTACAGAGAGGTTCCCCAGGAATCCACAGGTTTTTCACCCTTTGAGTTGCTGTATGGGCATCGGGTGAGAGGGCCTCTAGGCTTAATTCAAGATGAGTGGGAGGGTGAGTGCGAATCCCACAAGGATTCTGTTTTGGCATATGTCCTAAACCTCAGGACAAGACTCAGGGAACTCATGGGCTTGGCCCAGGAGAACCTGGCAGAAGCCCAACAGCAGAAAAAGGTCTGGTATGACAGGATTGCTCAAGCTAGAGAGTATACTGTAGGGCAACAGGTAATGGTTCTCATTTCTGTCAGACACAACAAGCTTCAGGCAGCTTGGGAGGGACCCTACAAGGTGATAAGGAAGGGCAGTGATGTTAACTACATGGTAGAGCTGCTAGGCAGGAGGCAGGGGCACAAATTGTACCATGTTAACATGATGAAACCTTACCATGATAAGGAGGTCCTTGTACTGAATATCTGCAGTACAAGGCAGGAGGAGTCTGAGGGGATCTATGGCTACAAGGAGCCAGCCAGGAAAATCACAAATTACTATGGTGGTGCCTAGAGTTGCAGGCATATGATGGGACAGTGCAGTACGATACTGGGATCAGCAATGCCAAGGCAGCTGAAATCTCAAGACAGGGACTTGGGTAAGGTATTCCCAGATATGCTCAACCCTCTCAAGCAACATTTCTCAAGGGACACTTGAAAAACTAGCTTGAGTTCCCATTGGGGGTAGAAATGTGATAAACCAAGATGCTGCCAGCCCAGCTAGCTGGAATTTTGTGGTAATTATATGTCACTTGAAAATATTAATGTGATTTATATAACAATGTGATACTGCCAGCCCAGCTAGATAGAATTTTGTAAATAATTCTGTGTCATTTGTTAATAGTAATATGATTTGCATGCTTGCCTTAAAAATGTATGAAAACTATATGTTCTATACTGAGCTTCAATATTGTAACCACAGTGCACCCTGCTGGAAAAGAGGAGAAATGTGTATAAATTATATGCCAATGCAAATGTATGGTTTCATAGTAAAAGTTGGAATATACAGAGTTAACTTGCAACCTCTGAGAAAATAAATATAGAATTTTAAGAGTGTGTTTACCAGAACTAGAAGACAGAATGTCTGCAACTGGAAATTATTTCTATTGCTTGAAATAGAGGTAATTACAGGTTTCCAAGGTAATTGTTTTACGACTTCCAGTTTCAGATAGGCTTCTAATAGATAAGTATTTTTCACAGAGACATGTTAAATTATGTTGGTATCTGTTTAGCCTGCGAACTTGATACAAGTGTCCAATAGTGATGTCATCTAGCTAACCCAGCAGTAATGTGTATTATTTTTTATTTATTATTAACTTAAGAACTATCTCAGACAGAAAGAGTGCATTTTGTATCTTGTTCTAGACCTGTTAACAACTCACCAGCACTTGCCTTGCTCTGTAAGTAAGACTTAGATCTTAGTATATCTCTTAGAGACAGATAGGAAAATAATCAGATCAGTCTAGATGTTTTCTGTATTTATGTGACACTGTCCTGCAATGTTGTTTTAAAGTATTTCCTGTGTTTCTGAATTCTATTGTCACTGTGTTGAGTTAATGAGTATTGTCTTGTGCTTTTATTGTTTATTATTACATATATTTAGACCTTTTAATTGTGTCTGGTTTTGTTTAAGAGATATTTAAGCTCTTAGAGTACATACATATGTATTTGGTGATACTGTATAGGCCACTCTAGAATAGCCTTAAAATTGCTGGTCTCACTTACCAATTGAATAACAGTAGCATAACACAGTAGAATTGGACACCCTTTGGTAAGGGCCTTTATAGTAGCTGACAGTAGTGGATGGTGGCAGTGATTACTATCTTATAGTCTGGGCAGACGGGGCGTAGCTAATGAACCTGTGCCAGCCTTTTCCAGGAGTGTCTGTGTATTGGTATAGAAATCAAATCTCAAAGTGTGTGTGTCAGCTACTTGGGCAGGGGCACGAAGCACTAGTTGGACAAAGAGAGTGCTGGAGGTTTTGGCTTGACCACTCGGCTGAGATTGAAACCCTATAGTTGTGCCAGTGGGGAGTCTTATTGGGGATCTGGAGAGAAAGGGAGAAACCACATCCAGACTGACTGTGATCTCTGTGCGCTCTTAAGGGAGATTGCACTTTACTGTGTGTTTGTACTTGTCATCCTCCCAATGTGCACGTCCCTCACTGGTGTTAGTGGTAAGGATTGAGGCTCCTTGATTACTGGGCCAGTGCTCTGGTGGTACAGTGCCATTTACCAACAGTTCTGCATGCTTCTGTGTGCTAGCTTTACGTTCCTGACATAGCTGAAGAAGCCTTTGCGATTGTACTTAGCCTAAGAGGCTATCCTGACCTTATACTTGGCCTTGTTTTACCATATTAGACCTTTTAGTTTCTTGTTTAGTTGAATCAGAGTGTTCTTGTCTTTGTGAGAGTTGCTCTTTCTGATTTTGGCTATGACTTTTTATCCTTTGTTATATACCCTGTCATGATTAGGATTCCACCAGGGGGAGTTGTGCTGGTGTTAGATCTGGGTTTCCCTCTGATAGGTAAGGCAGCCAAAATGCAGCCGTGTACATGTTTGTAGAGGGCTTCTGAATAATTCTGCATGGGCAGATTTGTTCTTGGAATTTGCAGGAGCCTTGAATTTTGACAAACTTTCATTTAACAGGATGTAGTTAGCTTTAGAATAGTTCCTGTTACTGATTTTGTTGGGTTTTCTGTGGCAATTTTTATTTCAAGGGAAACAGCTTTGACCACTGAGGATGTGACATGGAGGGTGGTGCAATACTCTCTCATGTTGGTGAGTACCAGGTCTGGTAAGTTTTATCCCTTAGTTGGAGTATGCACTAACTGGTCCAGGGTGTTTGTGTTGGCAAAGTCCAAGAAACATTGTGTTTGTGAGCTAGAGGTGGTGTGCATTTCCCAGTCTACAGAGGGTAGTGAAAATTTTCCAAGAATAGGGTGTTTTGTTGGATGTTGAGTATCTCCAGTAGGTCCACACACAAGTTGTGAGCTTTGTAAATCATAGAGGGTGACCTGCAGTTGGCCAATACATGGTACAGAGCCTTGTTTATGGAGACCTGGACATGGATGAACTCTAGGAGATCATCCATTTTAACTATTATGGAGTTGTATTTGTTGCTAATATAGATACAGACATTTCCACTTTTAGCCCCTGGCTATGTTGTTGTCTTTACACCGGTCTTCCTTCTATTATTATCATTTGTTACACTGGTCTTCCCTCTATTAAAATTCAAACTGTTGGACTTTTTGTCATGAGAAAACTCCAAGATTGCTCTGACATGTCACTATCTTGCACCTTCAATGGACACACACACACACACACACACACACACACACACACACACACACACACACACACACACACACACACACACACACACACACACACTGCCTTGGATAATTTAGCATTTGCTAATAAAGGCGTTAGAACTGTTCTGATGAAGATGCAACACCTCTGCGTGTATTGCGGTGGTAACTGACTAAGTTATTTCTCCAGTTTTTAAAGCAGAGGCTGCACTGTTTTGATTCCTTCCTCCCCATCCAAATCATTTGAACCAATCAGACTAGTTAGGGATTATGGAATGCAAAGTCCTGCACCTTCTTAGTTGTGTTGACATCATATAGCCTGTACAACTATGTTGGCTGATTTTTCTTTTCAGGCTTAACAGACATACAAGCACTTTAAAATATTAGTTATACTAGCTATAAAATCCCTTATTTATTGTACTTTGCTTGTAAAAGTAGAAGTCTGCAAAAAGGTGGCTGACCTGTGGTCACTGTTTCCAAGTGTTAGCAGTTGGAGTGATGAAAGTGAAAATAAATAAATAGGCAAGATAGGCTCCTTTGCTACTTTTAGCCCAAGTTACAAGTTACAAATAAAACAATGCAATATTAAGTATTAAAAGCTAACTGACATGCTCCTTTAACAAGATAAACTTAAAAATAAACTAAATAAAAGCAGCTTTAAATCAAGGAATTATCTCTAGGTAGCAAACAAGCTGTACACAAGCTGGAATGTGGAGCCTCACCTACTAACTTGCAATGAGCATGCCATAACTATACCTCTCAACCGTCCTTGATTTCACAGAATATCCCTGATTCTGCCTCATATTTTTGCCATATCTTTCATAAAAATTGATTTTCTAGTTAATCATCAGGTACTACTATAAGCCAATAATTCCAGACATTAAGAGTTTCATAGTTCTTATTGTTCTGAAAATTTGTGCTACTGCAAAATCTCTTTGTAGCATTAACTTTAATTATTTATGAACTGTCTGCTTTTGGGCTTTCTTCTCCCATTACTTTTGGTTTTGTCCATAATTCTTGAGTAAAGAAGTTAGTCGAGAGATATGTACCTAATGCTTACTGTGGTTTGCAAATATTAGTACAAATGCCTTACCTGCTTCTTTGCTAGTTTTGCCTGTCCTGTTCCTCAGTCTGCTCTATTAACTCTTTTAAGCAGCACACAGATCACCTTCTGAGATTTATTGATCTAGGTCTGATACTGGTAGTTTCTGTTGCCCAGCTTGCATATGGGAAAAAAAAGGGAAAAAAAAAACAGCAACAGATAGTTGTTCTTACTCATTGTCATGCTCCTGTATAAAATGGATATTTCTCTCACTATCTACGCTATTATATTACTGCTTTCCTTGTGTGGTGCTGGTTCAATTAAAGTTAGCCAATCTATGCCCTCATAAATTACTCGTGTCTCCCTACATACAGAATACTGTGGAAAAAACAACAACAGAAGGGAAACAAAACAACATACAAAAGAAATGCAATTTAAAGGACGAGACCAAATTGCCAAACTACTCCTGCAACAGTCAGCAATATGGTACTGTGCCCTTCTTCTCATTAAGGTAGCCAATTTAGAGTATGATGGCACCACTGTGTTTTTGCTGTCTTTCATAGATTCATAGGTTCATACTAAGCTAACTGCCCTTGCGAGCCATTTTAAGCCTAGCCAATTATCCCTTGAGACTCAAACCCTGCACCTTGTGTTTGTAAGGCAAACACCTTAACCATTAGGCCACCTTCAGTTGTCCCTCCAGCACACCTGCTCTTTAGTTTGTTTGTTGCACCCACTCCCAACCATTAATTCGATGAGAGTGTGTGACTGGAAAACCATGGTGACTAATTAGCTGCTAAATGTATCGCACGACTCTGAATGATGTAAGACTTTAAGTTCAAGTTAAAAAGATGAAGAACCCACCATTAACAATTCAATGAAATGGGAAGAGATTGAGAACGTTTGGGAAAAATAATATGCAAAATTGCTCTATTTCTTCATTTTTAACTTATGTATTGATTGATTGATTTTTTTGTGCTGCTGCCCTCACCTTGGCTGAAACAAATATGTCTAAGTATATACAGTGTATACCTAGTGACATCCTTGTGATGAGGTACTGATGGCAGTCACTAAATAACCCAGATAAGCCCCATACAATGTACTAGCCTCTTAGTGTTTGCATATAAGCATTAACTGCTGGTGTGTGTATGCATGTATGATGCATGTGAAATATGTGTGTGTGTGTGTGTGTGTGTGTGTGTGTGTGTGTGTGTGTGTGTGTGTGTGTGTGTGTGTGTGTGTGTGTGTGTGTGTGTGTGTGTGTTATACATATAATATATAGGAGGCAGAACTTACATAAAAATATATATTTTCACAAGTCAGTAGAAAACTAAAATGGTAGCCTGTATGGCTTTGCAGATCCAAGCAAAATAAACACTATCATAGGTTGTTTTTATCCAAGATTCAAAGTACACATAACAGGACATAAACTGTCTTTAAAACAAAAGTCCAGGGATGCAGGTCTCTCCTAAGCCTAGCATCTAACTCTGCAAATACTTGAAATGATCCTCCAAATGAGGAACCAGAATCCTAATTTGCAGCTTTCAAGTGACCTCTTTATATGCAACATTAGATGCCAATTAAAGCTCCATTATCTGGCTAACTGTTGTGTGAATATTCCTGTGGTCCATACTATAGTACATTTAAAGACACATTTTCTAATTTTATCATGCATTTTTAATGAGATACTGCACATTTACAAGGAAACATGTTATAACTATCCTCTACCAGCACAGAAGCAGAGGTTTTGGTTCATATATATATATAGGCCCTGAACAATCCATCAGCATTTTTGTTGTCAAGGCCAGACCTGTGGATCACTGCAAACTGAAAGTTTTGGAGGAAGAGTACCCACCAGCACAACTTTGTATTGCATTCAGTTTGATTATTTAACCATTGTAAAGGGGCACAATATGTTACCAAAACAGAAGTAACTGCTTTCAACAAATCATACTTTAAGGGATAGAAGGCCCACTTTCTCTCTTTCTTGTGGTAATAATTTCTCTCTGATTTAAACCAGCTTTCTACTGATATAGACGGGAGAATGAATCTCTTGGGATACCACTGCCCACAAACCTACCTGTGGCATGTCTGTGTGTAGGGTAAATTTTTTATAAAAATCAGGAGTCACAAACAAAGGTACAGAACGCAGGATCCCTTTCAGTTGGTTAGTCCTCAAGAGATCATTGTACCATGGACTTTCAAGTTGGCTGCACACTGAACAACAGCTTAACTTCTGCTCTCCCATTTTGAAAACAGAAACAGAAAAAAAAAATAGTAAACTTATCAGCTTGAGTAAAATTAAATTACTGGCTAGGATGCACACTGCCCGGATGCCAGCAAAGAAGAGTTTCAGTGAAACTAAATGAAAATCAACCAGAAAAGGTGCAGAGAAAACAATGACTGGGAAGACTGTTGCAGCTGTTCAGCAAAAAATAGTTCAAACTCCAGCTTTGAAACAAGAGATGACTTCCAGTAATTTGGGGGAAATGTAAGCCAAATTTGCTTAAAATTTATTAAAATAAATGAAACATTGAAGGAGGATACCAAGTCAAGTAACAAAAGGCTGGAAAAAATGGAAGAAGCTTTAAACAGCTATTCAGATGAACCGATAAAACTGCAAAAATCAGAGATCAAAATGAAGAAAAGATGGTTGAGTATGAGACTGTTCAAAAAAGCTGTTTCAAGAAATGGTAGAGTTAAAGGACAGAGCATGCAGAGAAAATCTGACATTTCCTGCTATACTTGAGAAACATGGCAGAACAGATTGTATTAATTTTATAAAAGAAAAAAATAAGTAACTAGACTGGTATTCCACAGCAGGATTTTTTAATTGAAAGGGCACATTGTGTGTATGCTCCAAACCTGGCTATGAGAAAGCCTCCAAGATCTGCATTAATAAAGATGTAATCACACCAGCAGAAAGAGATGATCCTAACAAAACTGTGTCAGAAGGCCAAAGCATTAAAAAATGGAGACAGTAGAGTATTTGTAGAAAATGATTATTCACTGTACAACCAAGCGGAGGAAAAGCAAATTTATCCCGGCAATTTAGGGAATGTTAAGAACCAGGTTTGAGATTCAAGATGCTGTATCTAGCTGTTGTCAGAATATTTTTTTTTCCTGGACGATCAAAGTCATTTTTGATGCAGAACAGACTAAGGGGGAAATACAAAAGTTTGTCCAACAAGGGGTAAGCACAAGAGTTGACTAGAAGAATTGGGAGTACCTTGGACTTGAATTAGAGTCTGGGGTTGGGAGATGGACAGGAATAGGAAGAAGACCAGCAACACAGAAATTGGTGAACAAATATGAGACTATAAAGTTTTGATCACATTTGTGAAATGTGGCTTTACAAGAAAAAGTGGTTGAGAAAAATTGGATATTTGTTGACTTTATTAAACTTGCTGAGAGACTGACACTTCATGTCATTAATGTTTGGAAGGACACTAAAAGGGAAAAAGGAGGGGAAGGGTGGAAAATATCTGTAAGTAAAACACGTTTTATTCTTATTTGTATAAAACATTTTATGATATAAATTGCATTTCAGTAAAAGTATATTCAGTGACTGTTGTATAGGATAAAGATACTAAAGTAAACAGGTGTTTTTTTCTTCTCTCTTTTTTAGTTTTAAGAAATTCACGCATCATAATGTAAAAAGAGGAGAAAGGCTAGATAAAAGCATGTTTGTCAACAGTTTTTAATTTTGGGCTGTTGAGGTGGGGATGGGGTGTAAAAGTGCACTGATTATATTATACGTAGAACTGAACTGTTTTCTTTTACTTTTGCATAGGTGAATCCCTGGATTAATGCCCTTGGCTTATTCTAATGACAAGCTTTTTGTAAATGCAAGTGGATTTAAAAAAAAAAACGAGAGCCCACAATATAATAAATATCTTTATTTAAGAAAATATATGTTCTATGCCAGTTGAGAAATCTGGAACTGGGGGCAGCTTTACATTTTGAACTTATGTTTCCATTGAAAAAAGTTGACTAAAAGTGAAGGGAATAAATCGAGAAGTCTGGACATTGTTTGCTGAGAGAAACATAAAAGTAAAAGGTACAAGGACTATCAGCTCAGTAAAAAATAAAGTTAGAAATTATTGCAAGTCAATAAGATATAGCAGCTTTTTGGTAACTAAATACTTTAATGCACTGTCTAGAACAATGTATAATTTAGTTTCATTTGAAGATGGCCAGTGCACATTTTTTTCTTTAGGCTAAAAGTTAATGTTTTACTCTGCAAGACTTCCTCTCCCTGGAGAGTGTAGATATCTGTGTAGTAATAGAGACACAGTTTAAAGTCATGAAGAGTACTCCAGCAATACAAGGTTATAATGCCTTTCACACCTTTAAACCAGCTACAACTCAGGAAGGAACTAAAGGTGGAGGAGTCTCAGTCTATTAAAACCAACCACACATCCAGACTAGTTTAAGTATATGACCCTCTGGAACTCATACATGTACAACTCACATAAACAGGGTCTTATACCATATCCCTGCAACCTACAGGTCCCCCTCCATGTCCTGGGAAACCCATGCTACCTATCTCAATGTGCTAGAGTTCCTCAACATTCAACTCAATACAATATTCATGGGGATCTCAACTACCCCTCTAAAGAGTGACAATCCTACACCACTTCCAGTTCAAAAGCCCAGTAATTCCTAAACTTTGTTAATACCAATATCTTGAAATAGTTGCTCCATTCTTCTACTAGGAGTACAGCACCCTTAACCTTGTGCTCATGAGCATGAGGGCCAGATGTTTCTCACCCAATGTAATGTTTTCTCTCATCAGATCTGACCATAAGGCAGTATTGCATGAAATAAAAATGAAAACCGGGGGTCCATCAAAACCAAAAACCATTAGGAACTATTTCAAGGCTAACTTCTCTCTACTGAGCGACACCTTGGCTAAATGCCAAGCATCCCCAAAACCCAGCAAACACCATAGCATATACTGAGATATTTACAAAATCCCTATACAGCCATATTGATAGTTGTACAGAGTGAGCCATACCCATTTCTATTAAGAATAAGACAAACTCAAAAGAAAAGCCCAGTGTTTGTAGGTTACCTTTTGGCTGACAGATTTGGCTCAACTCCCCCTCCCATAGTCCATAGGAAATACCGCATACCACAATCTCCCAACCATTACTAAGAAGATGTCATCAGTGCACTTTCCAAGGCCAAAAACACTGCATTGATAGGCCTCGATAACATCCTAGGATGCTTAATATATAATATGAAATATGACTTCTCTGTTCCACTTGAATCACTTTCCAGCTGGAGCCTGCAGTCAGGATTTGAGCTCAAGGAATGGAATATTTTTGCAGTCATTCACTTGCACAAATGAGGTCCAACCACTGATCCAGGTAACTACAGGCTCATAAGTCTTACCAGCCTCATATGTAAGGCCTTGGAAAGAATCATCATGGATGTGATAAATGAGGATGTAGGTAAGCTACAAATGCTGGACCCATCACAGTTCAGCTTTGTTAAAGGAAGGTCATGCCTATTAGATCTGGTGTAGTTTTTTGAGAGGGTCACCAAAGAACTGGATGAAGGCAAGACTTTGTACATGTACCCCATTCAGGCATTATAGACAAACTTACAAATTTAGGTATAAACCCTTGTATCACCCGCTGAATAGCCAACTGTCTCGCTGATAGGACCCAGGAGGTCAAAATAGATGAGGGCATCTCCACCAAGAGGCCAGTCGCTAAAGGAGACCTCCAGGGCTCAATACTAGGCCTGCTCCTTTTTTGGCATTTATTTCTCTGAAATGGTAGTAAATCTTGAAGGTTTATGGCTGACTAAGTTTGAGGATGATTGCAAGCTGGGGGTTATTATCGACTCCACTGCAGGCACTAGCATTCTTCAAGAAGGTCTATCTCTGACTAACAAATGGTGCCAAAGCTATGGTATTAAACTCAATGCTAAGAAATGCATAATTGTACCCTTTGGGAAGTCAAACATCCCAGCTAATTACCATGTTGATAATACACCCCTAAGAGTTGACCCAATGATCAGTGATCTAGATAGGCACATACACAGTAGCCTTACCTTTGACCACCATGTGCCACAGTGGGGAGGAAATACTTTTATGTTGCGCAACCTTTAAGTAAGGGCATGGCATCTAGGTTCAAAGAGGTCATTATTCCACTCTATTCAGTCCTCATCAGACCAATCATAAAGTACAATGCTCTCTTCAGTATGTACCTGACCAAGCATATGGAGCAACTAGAGTTACCTCAGAGGTTCCTTACAAAAAGAATGCAAGATATAACAAACCTACCTTTTACCGATTGCCTTAAAACCCTTTCCCTCTACTCAGTCTCCTATAGGTTGCTGAGGGGTGATTTATGCCTGGCTTACAAGCCATCTGCAGACCCAGCACTTATGAATCTCCTGCATATTTGTAAGTTAAATAGTACCATAAACGCAAGGTCTACAAACCTGAATTTTGTCTATGACTTAAACAGAACATGCTGGAGAGACAAATATGTGTCCCAGACACTGCCCCTCCTATGGAACAGGCTTCTCATCCATGTGAAGCCGAATTCATTTATTACCCAGTTTAAGTGCAACCTAGACCAGTGGATGGAGAATAGGAAACTTACACCGGGCCTGGCACCCATGTCCTTTATGGACAGAGATAGTTTATAAATGGCTGTCCCTCATATTCCAGGACATCATTATTCGTTCAGGAAAACTTGGCTAGGCTCAGTAAATCCCCTGAGTCATTAGTCTAGTAAGAATCTATGAGTCTATGAATCTGTGACTCTATATAACAGGGATGTCCACTACCTGCTATATTATTTGCTTTAGCTAGTAATGCTGTTATAGAACATTATAAATATTTTTTGACGGGTTTGTATGTCAGACCTTATGTTCCTTTCCATTATTTATACATATGCTGTCAATGTGGTTATGGCAGTTAAAATGTTACGTGGATGAAAAAGTTATTAATATTGTAGTAAAGGAATTCCAGTGCTTGGGTTAACACAAGACGCAAAAGTCAAGGATTTGGTTGTAATATGTCTTTAAGAGATATTTTGTTTTCAATAAATAAGACTATTTTAATGGGAATTTCATGTGGTTCTACAGAGAAGAAAGACATTGTTTGGACTAACATAATACAAGATTGTTATAAAGTCAAAATGTGTGGAGTCAATTTTAGTTATGATAGTCTAAGAAGGTATATTTGATCCATAGATATATACTGGGCAAATTGGGATATACAGGTAGAATATACAATTCCCAATGAAAACAGAAAACAAAACTTTGTTACAGTTTTCTTTAATAATTTGTTTCTATTAATTGAATCCCATTAAAAGAGGCATTGGTACTACGTATTATTGCAACCAGATATTCATGCTTCCACAGCTCGTAATGTGTCATGGGAAACAGTTTTATTAAGGTGGAAAGAGGAGTGTAAGCAAGTAAGTACTACTGTGCCACAAACAGTATGAGGCAGATAGAGGACTAACTGTCAATTTTTTGAGTCCTGCCTGCCATGTCTCAGTTCCACTGTGAACTGCCATTACCCTCTGCCGTACCACATGACACATCCTGCCTTGCTGATTCCAAGTGAAGCAAAGGCAAGCTTTTCAGGAATATTCCCTGTGAATGTTCACGGCCAGTATGATAGTTGTTTTGCATTCATCAGAATGATGTTTAACAGGTATGTAAGTGCTGTTTGGGTCATCGGGGAAATGTGCAAGCTGTACATTTGTACTTTGCTTATACAGTTCTTCGCGTTTTCTGTAGTTTCAGAAGAAAACACTGCCAATTAATTGTGCACTCATATTTTGCATTCCTTTGGACAATCAATCACAGTGCCTGTGTGTGTGTGTGTGTGTGTGTGTGTGTGTGTGTGTGTGTGTGTGTGTGTGTGTGTGTGTGTGTGTGTGTGCGCGCGTGTGTGTGTGTGTGTGTGTGTGTGTGTGTGTGTGTGTGTGTGTGTGCGCCTGTGTGTACTGGGGGGATGAAGTGACATATCAGATTGTTTAATCTTCATATATAAAATCCGGGGTGTAAAAATAATAGTCATCATTCTACAAGTAAGGAATCACGTTTTTACTGTCAGCAGCAACTGTTTATAAAAGGTTTCGCTACTTGGCTGGAAATTCAGGACATCAGGCAAAGTTAGAGAGGGAAGGGTGATTTAACATTAGCAGCACAGGAATTAATGGTTATGTTTAAATTGCATTGTATTTCACAGTGAAGGTGGGTTTAAGAAGGGTTATCAAGAACACCAGCAAATGTTACTGTCGCTGTGGCTGTAAGCACTGTTAATGCACAAATGAGATAGCTCCACACATGCTGGCAGTAAAGTGCACACAGCTACAGTGACACACTAACTTTCTCCGTTGTTTTTGACAACCCTTCTTAAAACCACCTTCACTGTGAAAGAAAAGACATTTCCTGACATTTCTACAACAGTAACGGTCAGAGTTCGATATTGGGAAGCAAGTGGTATTACCACTAAAATCTGGTTGCGATAATACGTAAGCACTGAGACATTTTGTGATGTGATATGAAGGATGGAGATTTGGGTTGGAAAAATGCTGCTATATGTTTAGCAACCCCTACATTTATATTGGATTTTGAATAAATCAAAACAGAAAAAAATATTCATACATTAGGATGTATACTATGGGAAATATAAGGACTATGAACTGATATGCAGACACAGTGCAGGAAAAGAAAAATATGATAATATGTAACAATATCAACTGATATCAGATCCCTTGACTGAGTGGGCTCTGTCTCTTTAACGAAGATGGCCTTGTGGTGATTAGGCTTTGCAGTGTGCCACTACTAATGACAGGAGTGAGGGTGCAGGACATTCATACTACAATCAGTTGCTTTCTTATCAAGTTATCCCATAAGCCACAGCATGTTGGGTTACATAATATGTGTGAGCATGCAATCATTGTGAGGGGAGTGCCCCATCTGCATGGTGAGTCATACTTCAGAGCCTCTGCTTGCATCCATTTCAGATCTCTCAGTTTGCTTTCCATTCTCCATCAGAGCAGACAACTGATGCACCCTAAAGCACATACTCCCCCCAAACAAATGAGTAGCATGGTCTTAACATCCCTATTTCTTTCACCTTATTAGCTTCTGCTGCACATGGGCTACTAATTGAATCTGGGTCATTGCAGTCATAGTCAGAAGTTCACTTCTGTGTGCCATAAAACTGACCATCTATACTTTATTTATTTGTTTATTTATTTATTTATTTATTTTATGGAGATGAGGTTTGCTATACATATCAAAATTAATAAATTCAGAAATAAAGCTTGACCATTGTACTTAAATTATACTGTACTTGCACACAGAAAAATCCACACAACCAGACTAAGTAGTAACTGCAGCTTTATTTGTAGCATGAATATTACAAAAGGTTCAACATCTATTGACATACAAATTAATATGTGTCCTGTTACTTGTTTTCATTTAGTTAAGTATAGGCAGATCTGACCATCGGGTCAAATCTGGCTTGTTCTGCTTACAGGAGATTAAAAGTACAGAGTAAAACTATGTGGAAAACTATATGTACTTTAGATATAGTCGTGGTGGTGCAGTGGTAGCATTGCTGCCTCACGGCAAGAGGTTCTCCCGTTCGATTCTCGGCTGGCGTGCCTTCTGTGTGGAGTCTGCATGTCCTCCTCGCGGTCAAGTGGCATTTGAAAGACATGCATAGAATGGGTGTGCCTTCGCTGAAGGTTGGGTGTCGAGCTAGCACCTCGGCACCCGTAAAAAATCTACTGCCAATCATTAGCGCTGTGGCAACCTCTAACTGGGAAAAGCCGAAAGAAGAACAACATATGTACTTTACATCTTTGCATAAAAAGGATCGAGAGTTCCTGGAATCTGCTTTACACTGCTGTTACTCAATGACCACACCCCCAAATGCATTATTCATAGCCATACTCAATTGTGACGTCAATTCTGGCCATGCTTTTTATTCATTGCCATACTCAACTGTGACGTCAATTCTGGCCATGCTTTTTGTTCAGTTTTGAACACCTCACATGGTGACAACACTATCCTAACACTAAGGTACAGCAATCTTGGAGTTAATATATATATATAAGTAGTACTGATGTGGATAGGGCTACAGCCATGTTAAGGAGTGCAAGGACCCTCTGCAAAAATACTTTAAAAGGTTTGTAGTGAGTTATAATTTTTTTACTGTTAGGCTTTGCATTTTTGAGTGCTAAACTATGATATCAGACATTTCTGTCATGCAACTGTAGTCCAGACTTCAACTGTACCATCTTCTTACCCAGCCAAGGCATCATCCTTCTTATGAATGCAGGGTTACAACTGCTCAAAAATAAAAGATAATTATAACACATGGCAAGAGCTTCCCATAGAAGAAAATTACACAAATTTTACACCATACTACTAAATCTCCAATGTCAAAAAAACTGCAGTATTCCTTTGATGATGAGAGCTACACAATGAAACAGTTTTAAATCACAAGCCAAAAGGTGCACAAAGCAATGAAAGAAGAAATTGTCTCACAGACAAAACAGAATATGAAATATAAGAGAAACCTAGGGGCTGGGTTTGGCATAATGGTTAAGATCTTCACCTCATAGCCACAAAGTACAAGATTTGATTATGACCTGCAATTATTGGTTAGGCTTAAAATTGCCCTTCAGGGCAGTTAGCCTACTATTCACCAATGAAACCTTGGGTGGGTAGCTGGCACACCAGTTAAAGTGTTTACCTTACAGACACAAGGTGCAAGGTTTGATTGTCATATGGAGTAATTGGCTAGGCTTAAAATGGTCCACAAGGACAGTGAGCCTAATACTAATCTATAATGATTAGAGTGGCAGAATAAAGGTTTGTCTAATGTTATTCATAGAGATTATACTACATAAGGTGTGTAGTAATAATTATGACCATCTGTGTTTCACATCTAAGATCGTAGTTATTGCTATTTGGCTATCAACATGCTATTAAGGGAAAACAGTGCCTTTACCTAAACACAAATTATTCACTTTACTGCCAGATATACTACAACATCTGGCCTTACTCATGTTTCACTTTTCCCCTCTGCCAATGCCACAATCCTTCTAAATACATCAATTTCTGACACCAAAAGTCCTAAACCCTCTGCTATGCATAACACTTTCTCATTTGCCCACCAGACATACAATTGTGTTTCCTTCCGTAAAGTGCACCCTAGCTACTTGTCTCCCGTCCCATGTTAATGTACCCCTCATTGGTTCTTTTGATTTTTTAAAGTTTTTTTTTTTTTTGAAGTTTTTAGCTTCTGGTATTTAAGCTGTACATTTGACCAGGTTTCTGCTTGTTTGAACCGACCTAAACTGAGGTGGGCTACGCTACCAGCCACAATTCTGAGCTGAGATACCAGACAACTAGAGGCTTCTGGGCTTCCCAAAAAACATAAGTTGCCTGTTTTTTTTGCTTGATAATACTATTTACTACACTTTTACACTTTTGTAAGTGTTCTTCTTATTTAATACTGTATTTTAATACTGGGAACTAAACTGCACTGTTTGTATTGGACTTGTCTGTCTTACTGTACCTGCTAAATAGTATTTTCTTGCTGTTTTCACTGTTTCCAAAGCTGTTTTGCTATTTTCACTGTTCGCAAAGTAATTGTTGCTACATTTCACTGTTTGCAAAGTATCTGTTCTGTTTGTTCTGTTTTCCTGCCAAGCAGTGTTTTAAATAACTGATTTGTTTGCCATTTAAAACATTCTTTAGTGTTTCTTGCTGGAGTTTTTTTTGCTGTTTAAAACATTTTTAGTATCTCACTGTTGTTTTTCTGCTGTTTAAAACATTTTTTTAGTGTTTCCCATCTAAATTAGTGTAGCTAGTAGCTGTAGCAGAGTCCAGATACAGGATTCTGCATCTGGGTCTGTTTGTAGTGGCTGTTGTATTCTGAGCACATTTTTCAAGCCATCTTTAATTGAAAAGGGCCATACTGCACTCTTGTGAGAAAAGTGTACCGACTGGAACCTGCTGGTGAAGGGTGATTGGTCTAGGGCTTGGAGTAGCATCCTCACTGGTTCTTTTGAGTTTTTTAATTTTTTTTTAAGTTTTTAGCTTCTGGTATTTAATCCCTGCATTTCAGTGGGCTTCTGCTTGTTTGTGTGTCACGCACCCCTACACATAGCCACACAATTCTGCACCATACCCGGACAGATAATTTTGATAATTTTTCCCTTAGATACAGCTGTAACACATTAATGTAGTACACATCTTTAGTACATCTCTGTCTAAGAAGTATTGCTAGTGAGCTGTGACCTATTAAACCACCGGCCAAAAACCCCTTCAGAAAAATCCATCTACAGAGCACCTCCTAGATCCATCTTGAAATCACTCCTTTTGTGATAACAGTTCTTCAAACCTAGCATTATGGACAGTTGGATTACCCTTGATGTCCTTCGTGGTTCACTGTTGCAGTCATAACTGTAGGGTTCTTCCTGCCAGCAGCAGCCCCCAATCGGCCAGAGTCCCAAAGTCTGGATCGGGCATCAGATGAGGTCGCTTTTATCCTGACATCAATGTGCCAGAAGGTATAAAGACCTCAGCTGACGCCATTTCCCCAGTCTTTCTTGCCGCGCGGTGCCCTTTGTAGTTCACTGATGCTGGTCGGCCTGTTCCTGTTTGTTTTTGGATTTAATCCCAGGATTTTCATTTTATAAGATAAGTACTCCATTGGAGAAGTCTTTTTCTTGCTCCAGTCAGATGTCAAAAAAAGTTAATAACTGTATTTCTTGTGGGAAGCAAATACCTCATAGGGATTTTCACTCTTACTGTATTCCCTGCCTGGGTCCTGACCACGATGTTGCTAATTGTGCGTTTTGTGCTAGATTTAATCAGCGTACTATTAGGCATAGATATAACTTTGCCTTTTACTATTTTGGAAAAAGGTTTAATTATAACATGTCTTCGGATTCTTTTCCGGCTTCTGGGGTGTGTAATAGGTGCAAGGATGCAGACAGGCCTCCAAGGTCCACAGCAAATGATGTTACTCAGTTATTGCCAGTTGCTGGTTCGTCGGTCGTCAGTGAGGCGCCTTTGCAGCCCCTGTCATCCACCTCTTTTGAACCAATTGCCTGTATCAACTCTGGTGTGGAGCTGATGGGGTCTTCAGAATTGCCAGGGACTGGACCTTCGGATACTGCTCCCTCAGTTGGGTCTCGAGTCGGTAGGAAGGTACCGGCTTCTGAGGGAGTTCTCAGGCCTTCACAGCTTCCTGTAAATGTGGATTCAGTTTTACATTCAAAGACAAAGTCTAAGGCTCCAGCTAAAGTGAAATGGCAAGCACAGGCACCTTTTGATCAGGGTCCTAGGCCTCAGAGGCAGATGCTTAGGATGGCTGAAGATCTCTTAACTATGATCAGGGGTTCACATCCCCCTCCTGACAAGAAGCCTAGATTACAATCTGATTATGATTCTTCAGACCAAATTTCTGTTTCTTCTGCTTCTTCCCTTGAGCAGGATTATTATTTTCCTCCTTATGAGGATTCTGATGCTGAAGATTCCTTTCCTTCAGCCTCTCCTCCTGAGGATTATTCTTTTGGTGAAACTTTGCATGATATGAAGGTGCATTTTCACAGGGAAGGGCAGGAATTTTCTGATTCCAAGAAAAGGCTTAGGGATTTTGTTCTTCTCCCACAGCATAGGCCTCTGGCTATTCCCCCTGTATTGGACATTGTAGATGATGTTTTTTCGGAAGCTTCTCTCTCTCTCCTGATTCTTTTCCCCCTCCTCCGGTCAAACTGGATAGGTATTATAGGGTTCCAGATTCTCACAAGTTTCTTTTTAAGAATCTTTCACCTGATCCGGAAACAATTTCTCAGGGTCCTAAGGGTGTTAAAGCGGCCTCTGCTAAAAATCCTATTCCCTCTGACCGAGAGTCCAGGGCTTTGGAGAGATGGGGTAAAAAAGTTTATACTTCTGCTACGTTGTCTATTAGGGCTTTGAACTGTCAATTTCATATGCTGAAGTATCAGCAATACCTTTTGTCTGTATTTAAACAAAATATGTCAGCTGTTTCTATTGGTGCGGATCATCAAGAGTTACAGGATTTATTGCATGCTATTGAACAGGTGGGTAAACATACCCTGCATTGTGGTTTTGATTCTTTGGAAGCTTCTTGTAGGGCTGCAACAACTGGCACAGTTATTAGAAGACATGCTTGGTTAAAGGAACAAAGCTTGCTGGATCAGGTTAAAGCCAAACTTTTGGATGCCCCTTTGCAGCACGATGTTCTGTTTGGGTCCAAAGCTGAAGAGGTATTAAAGAAAATGGAGGACAAAGCCAAATCTATGCAGACAGTTAAGGATTTTCTACAGGTGCAACCTCCTAGATTTAGCAGACACTGGCCAGCTAAACCTTGGTCCTTTCCGGGCTCAGACAGGTCTCAGAGAGGCAGATTCAGGCGTTCCAGAGGTAGGGGACAGGCACAGACCCATTTTAGGAATAGGCAGTGGAGTGCCCCCTCTCCCAAGGGAGGTGAAGATAAGTCTCAACCCTACCGAAAACAGTCTTTATGACTCTCCCTTTCTGGTTCCAGGGGCTCCTCTCCTGGAAGCACCTTTGGGGGGAAGGATTTCTCTTTTTTATCAAAATTGGAGCCACATAACCCAGGACAAATGGGTTCTGGACATTGTCTCAAGAGGTTACAGATTTCATTTCCATACCTTGCCAAAACCGAATGGTTGGCCAGATCTACCAAATCATCAGTGGGCAGAGGTGCAATGGCAGGTTCAGTCCCTCCTGGCTATGAGGGCCATAGAATTGGTACCAAATTTAGAAATAGGGCAAGGTTTTTATTCCAGACTTTTCCTGGTTCCCATGAAGGAAAATTCGTCGAGACCAATCCTGGACCTTTCTGTACTAAACACCTTCCTAGATGTACCAAAATTCAAGATGCTCACTCTGCAGCAGCTGCTGCCTATGTTGGGCAAGAACGCTTGGATGGTGACTTTGGACTTAAAAGAAGCTTACTTGCATATTCCTATAAGGCAAGAGTGCAGAAGGTATCTGCATTTCAAAGCGGGCTCAAAGCATTACCAGTTCTCTGTGCTGCCCTTTGGCTTATCTACTGCACCCAGGGTCTTTACAAAGTGCCTGGCATCAGTAATGGTGTTTTGCAGACAGAAGGGGATTCAAATATACCCTTATCTGGACGACTGTCTTATTCAAGCGGATGACAAAGACACTCTACTTCGGCATCTAGTTTTTGTGCAGCATCTTCTTCAGTACTTCAGTTTCACAGTGAATATAAAGAAATCAAATCTGGTACCCACACAACAGATTACTTTCCTGGGTGCTCTTCTGAGTACTACAACCCAGATGGCTTTCTTGACACCAGACAAAAAAGTGCAACTGGCTTCTTCTTTCCGACACCAATGAAACAGCTGACTGCAAGAAAAAATTCTGCAGGCTTTGGGTTACATGGCTTCCTGCATTCTACTAATACCATATGCAAGACTGCATATGAGGAAACTGCAGTGGTACCTCAAGAGTGTCTGATCTCAGCATTACCACAGTTTGGAAACAGTGATCACGATTTTGCCTTGTCTCCAGCAAGAGTTTCTTTGGTGGGCCGAAGCCGGTCTACAGAACAAGGGGAAGCCTTTTTGTCCTCCACTGACCAACCAAGTTCTGACAACGGATGCCTCAGATTATGCCTGGGGAGCCCACATGCACAGGAGGTGTCTTCAGGGTGTTTGGACAAAGGAGCAAACACACCTGCACATAAATCTGAAGGAGATGCTAGCTGTACAGAATGCCCTGATAGCCTTCAGGGACCTTCTTCTACCAGGACAATTGTTGATACAGATAGACAACACTACAGTGATGTGGTACATAAACAGGCAGGGGGGCTCTCACTCTTACCCCCTGTGCAGATTAGCCATGACTCTATGGTACACTGCTCTGACCTGCAGTGTCGACTTACAAGCGCAATTCCTGCCAGGAAAAGACAACACTCTGGCAGACACATTGAGCAGACACATTTCGGATCCACATGAATGGATGTTGGATGTTCGGATATTCAGGATAATTATAAAGGCGTGGGGATGTCCGGACATAGATCTCTTTGCATCCTCTCAGAATCATCAACTTCCAACATTCTGCACAAGGACCTACCACAAACTAGCATGGAAAGTGGATGCCCTCTCATTCAGTTGGAAACACCTCTCAGTATATGCTTTTCCTCCTTTTCCTTTTCTACCTCGGGTACTTCTGAAGATGAAACAGGACAGACCGCAAATGATTTTACTGGCTCCCAATTGACCTCGGCAATTCTGGTATTCCACTCTGATGAACCTGGTTCAGGATCCTCCCTGGATTCTGCCTCAAATCCCACATCTACTGTCTCAATGGGATGGCCGGATACTGCACAGTCATGTCAAAACTCTGAATCTAGCTGCCTGGCAGATCCAGGGTCTGTAAACACCTCTAACCTTTCCAAACAGGTAATGGATGTAATCCTTGAAGCTAGACGGCCCAGCACTAGAAAATCTTATGTGGGTAAATGGAAAAGATTTTGCTCCTGGAATCAAGTCCAGGGTGGTGATTCTGCTGTTCCAAACATTCCTCTGATTTTACAGTATCTGACAGAGTTGTTACATATGGGCCTATCTTTTTCATCTGTTAAGTTTCATGCTTCTGCTATTTCTGCACATTACGATACGGATCCTCCAATTTTTTTCTCATCCATTACTTAAACAATTTCTTAGAGGGGCTAAGAATATTCGGCCCCCTATGAGGGCTCCTGTTCCCACTTGGGATCTTAACTATGTTTTGGAGAAATTAACCTTGTCTCCTTTTGAACCTGCAGCTTCCACGGATTTGAAATTTTTGTCTTGGAAAACTGCTTTTCTTTTAGCTATTACCACTACTAGAAGAATTTCAGAATTGCAAGCACTCATGGCTGTGGAACCCTTCCTTATTTTTCATCAGGACAAGGTATCTGTACGGACTAATCCCACCTTTATGCCCAGGGTGGTTTTGGCAGTGGCCTTGAATCAGTCTATTCATTTGCCTACCATTTATCCTAATCCTCAAAGTGAGGAAGAAAGTCTTTTGCACTCTTTAGACATCCACAGGCAGCTTCGTTTATACCTGGACAGGACCAAGATATTCCAGAAATCTGATCAGTTGTTTGTCGCTTATTCTCCTACTGTTCAAGGGAAAGCAATCACTAAGCAAACTATTTCCAGTTCCTGTTAATGTTAGGACTCATTCTACCCGGGCTACTGCTACTTCAGCAGCTTTTCTTTCTGGGGTTCCTACCAAGGATATTTTGGTACTGCTACTTGGAGTTCTGTACATACTTTTTCTAAGCATTACAACCTCCCTCTCTGTTCTAAATCCAGGGCTGGATTTGCTTCTGCAGTTTTGCAAGGTTTTATGACTGCTCCCTCTGTTTCTCCTCCTGCCACCCTTTCTTAGCTTTGGGACTCAACCCTATAGTCATGACTGCAACAGTGAACCACGAAGGACATAGTACAGTTGTGTACTCTTACCATAAATGTAGATGTTCGAGTGTGTTCACTGTTGCAGTCTGGGTTACCCTCCCTCCTACCCCCTCTTGTTTTTTCTTTGAGTATTATCTGTTATGAGGTATTTTGGCTGATGAGGTTTTGGGCATGGTTTCTTTTTTAGCCTTTTCTTTCTGGGCACCTGACATCTGGGGCAAGAAAAACTGGGGAAATGGCGTCAGCTGAGCACTTTATACCTTCTGGTGCATTGACGTCAGGATAAAATCGACCTCAGCTGATGATGCCCGATCCAGACTTTGGGACTCTGGCCGATCAGAGGCTGCTGCTGGCAGGAAGAACCCTACAGTTATGACTGCAACACTGAACACACTCGAACATCTACATTTATGGTAAGAGTACACAACTGTACTTTTCTCCTGCCAGCCTTGTTGACTTGGGTCTCCTGAGAAGGTGGAGCAACTGCCTCATGTACATTGACAACCCTCTACTAATAACTCACTTTAGTACAGAGTGAAAGAGATGTATCTACACCAAGAATCTTGAATCCCTGCTGTCTCCCAATAGAAAGAGTAACACTGAAGAGGTTGTCAACTCACCCACCACTACTCATGCACATAGTAGCACTACTCATACACATAGCATGCATCCAACACATAAATCAACATACGTGGAGGTTCTCTCAAAAAAATTACTGAAACACCAGAGACCTCCAAAACAAAAGACTGCTACAAGTAACACAGTTCCCAGAGCAACCAAGACACATAACAACACCAACGTCTTACCTACCAAGCCCTTAAGGCATAACACACAAAAAACATTTTTTTTTTGTCATTGGAAACTCCATAGTGAGACACACAGATGTCCCGCCCACCAGGTTAGATAAGGAGAAAGTCACGGTCAGCTGCCTGTCATGTGCCAGGATTCGTCAGATCACACATGCACTCGGATCTCTTGGCAACAAGAACCATGATGACTCTGTTATAGCTCATCTTGGAGTGAATGACCTGAGACATATGTCACTGGACTATATGAAAAGAGACATGATTAAGCTCCCCGAGTATGTGTCCCAGGAAGATATGTCCCTAGCCATGAGCAGCATATTACCCTCACCTAGAATGATGCCACAGTATAAACAACAAATGACAAATTTCAATAATTGATTTAGTTTTTCATGTCATTCAAAGGGGATCCAGTTTCTGTCAGCCTGGGATGACATGGTCGACAAACCTCACTGTTTTGCCAGAGGCGGTTTGCACCTGGCATCACTAGGATTTCCGCTGCTTGAAAAGGCTCTTTCCTCCCCCGTAGTGTTTTTTTTTTTTTTAGGCAAGGTCTCTAAAACAAAACTGCTGATGTAACACAAACACCACACCTGAAGCCAAAATCCCACAGCAGTCATAAAACAAATCAGTTGTCCTGACAAGAAAGCTTGGATTTTTAATTGTTATTAAACTTTTTATCTTTATTGCAATACAGGACTACTGCTTTGTTTTGTGACTGCTGTGGGATTTTGGCTTCAGGTGTGGTGTTTGTTTTACCAGTTGCTTTTGTTCACCACTCTACACATGTTTTGGCTATTGGAGTTTCATTTTGGTGCACTGAGAGCCTTTCCTTTCACTGCCGGTTTGAGGTGTATTTCCTGACTGGGTAAATGGAATCGAACTGAGCAGCAGATCACTTAGGAAATTCTAACCCAATTTTGTGTTCTAACTGTAACAATACTGTTACAGGGTTCGAAGGAGCAATTGAACAGCTTACTCTATTACTAGAGAAACAATGTCAGCAGATGCAGACTATATTGGACAAACTGCAAGTCCCCAGTGCCCACGGCACACACACACTTCCGGGACTTATGACTACTTCCAGTTTTACTAACAGCTTTCTTTCTAGTGTGGAACATTTGGGAGATTTGGCTTCACAGGCTAGTATTCCTTGTGGTCAGTTCGTAGCAACAAGTACGCAACACAATACCAACCGTATGTCACGGTTTAATCAATGGATTACTAATGAGCTGGCTTTTTTCAACTAACCTCCACTAAGTAAACCTATGGACATTCATCACAGATTACGGGACTTTGAGGTTAAAATGAGCAAGGTACGTAACATTCAAACTGATAATGTGTACCTTGCTGAATGTATACGACTACAAAGGGTCCTTAAAGGCCTTAGGATGTACAAGTTCCCCAACGGGTTGGCTGTGGGTCAACCAGAGGTGGATGAACTATTATCCATGTTTGATAGACATGGTTTGGAACGTTTGCATTTTATTATAAAAGTTAATAACAACAGAATTAAAGTGTTATTGGAAGATGTTAATAGACTGAACACTAAAATTTTAAATGACAATAGTTTTTTTAAGTTTTAAAGCCAGATATGACAACATTTTTAATAATATTGAGGAGCAAGTTAAAGGTAATGTTACTAGGAAAACCAAGAAGTTAAAAAGGGATGAAATCGAATATAAATAAAAAGAAGCTTATCCACTTCCCAAGAGTTATTTTGGGGGTAATGGTGAAGGCATTAGGGAAGGCAATGATTATTTAGATACTGGTTCCCTAAGTTACGACCTTGAGAGGGGGGGGTGACAATGCTCAGGTGGGTTAGCATAACCATGAGGTGGATGAAGTATTCGAACAAGATTTCCCGGTCTTAAGGAGATCAGAATGGATTCTCAACCAGAACAGGAATAGGCAGATTTTTTTAAGGGGACAACAGACCTCGAGGGGGCGACCCCAGAGATGTCGGAACAACTATTGGAACAACCGCAACCAGAACAGATATTAGACATTTCTGGTACAGGTAATCAGATTATTTCAAGTTCTGGGGGTAAATTGTTAAGTTTAAATGGCTTCAACATTTTTAACTATACAGACATTCCCATTAATGAAGTCCACTTTTCTTTATTTGAAAAGGGGTTTAAGTTTGTCCCTGGTAAAAAAAACTGACATTTCTGATGTTTTAATTGATCTCAAACTATACATAAGAAAATAGATTTTTAAAATACTGTTCAAAGGTAAGACTGAGCACATGGGGAACCAGGTAGGATTAAAGAAAAAAAGTCTTTTTAATCCACCTTTGCACCCGATGCTAGCACATTATGAAAAAGTTTGTGTGAGGGAAATTTTCCAGGGACATCAACTTTATAAGAATGACTTTTTTAACTTGACTAGGGAAGAGGTGTTACTGTTGAATCACTTTAGAGAATCGGATGCAATACAGGTCATGAAACCCGACAAAGGGGGAGGGGTGGTACTGGTGGACAAGATGGATTATGTCTATGAACTTACCAACATGTTACAAGACACTGATAAATACTCACCAGCATCCCTTAATGAAATACACATAGCCCACAGAAGGTTACAACTATTTATGATGGGCAGTTTATATCAAGGGGCCATTAATGAGGATGTTTTAAACTTTTTAGTGAATGACCATCCATTAGTACCTACAATTTTTGGAATACCCAAGGTGCACAAAGAAGTGCACCCCCCCTGCAGATTAATAGTAGCCCGACAGAATAGTTCGACTCACTCCTTAGGGGGGTTTGTGGATCATGTGGTAAAAGGGGCATTGCTCCTGGTCACCTATGTATTGAAAGTTTCCTGGGACTTTCTAACTAGAATTAAGGGTGATTTTTTTCAGCTGTTACTGGGTTTTCGACCATTGATGTAGTGGATCTTTTCAGTTCTATTCCACATGAAGAGGGACTGAAATTATTTTATGAGGCATTAACTGAACACACTAATCTAAATAATACTATGTTGAATTTTATAATGGAATTAATGGAATTTATTTTAAATAACAACTATATCAACTTTGAGAATGAATATTACAGACAAGTCTAAGGCGTTGCAATGGGGGCAAGTTGTGCCCCCATTTACGCTAATCTGGTAATGGCAAGGTGGGAATTTAACCACATACTCAATTCTAGATTTGCCCAAGATTGATTATTCTATGGTCGATACCTGGATGACATTTTTATTTTATGGAAATGTAGGGAGTCCTTAGTTTATGATTTTGTTGAATATATCAATGGAGTTTGTACATATTTCAGATTTTCACACAAATTTAATGTGGACAGTATAGACTACCTGGATGTCAATATTTCAAGGAATATGGACTCAGGTACTTTTACCACCACAGTTTATCATAAACCTACCTACTCTAATTGTTTTCTAAGTTACAACAGCCAACACCCCCACCACATGAAAAGAAACTTGGTCAGGGGACAAATGATGAGGGAAGCAAGGATGTTTTCCACATTAGACAACTTGAAAAGGGAACTAGGCAAATCAAGTCAGATGTTTATAGCCAGAGGTACCCTGAGAATTGGGCTTACCAGACCAGTGTGGAAATTATTGATGGTTGGGGGACTAAGTTTAAACCACTACTGGGGCAGGATGACCTTCATTTGAGACAGAGTCAACCTGGGGTTCAGAACACAGTTGAGAGTGCTGTATTCTCACAAACTATGGTGACACAATTTGGTACCTTTGGTAAAAAGGTGAGAGATATTTTTTTTAAGGTGGGAGGTAATTTAAAATTTTTGTTGGAACACCCTATCAAAATTAAGGACAGTAGAGGAACTAGGTCATGTGGTAGGTTAACTATTATCGGTATTTGGTGAATGTAACAGAAATGTGGGTGGGGGTACCCCCACAATATGTTGGACTAGCAGGAGGTAATTGTAATACTCCTGGTCTGGTTTATCTGAGTGTTTGTATGGGATGCAATGGTTATTATGTGGGTAAGACCGTGAGGGCAATTAGGAAGAGAATATATGAGCATTTATATGCTAGTAGTACAAATAATTATAACTATTCCCTTTTTAAGCACAATCTTACTTACCCAGTGTTTCTGGCTTCAAATTTTGTATTGTACAAGTGGTAGTTAAAAATGCCAGTGGGGTTACTGGTCAAATCAGATTGAGAAGGCTGAGTTGAAGTGGCAACTCCGTTTAAATGCCTGCCAGCCCCCTGGGATGAATGTATATGTATCTGTTAAGCCTATTTTGGTTGAAAGGGCTTCGACACTTTAATGAAAGTATTTTTATATTTTTCATGCAACTAGTTGTTTTTAATGTTCTGTCTTTTTAAAAAAGGGCTGTTTTATTAATTGGTGTAATTATATAAAGGATATGAAGTTAAGCACTTTTGGTTGTGATAAAGTCTGCATTGAGACAGGTGAAAGCGCTTACCTACTGGATTATTTACTGCTTGGATTTTTGCTTGTCATTAAACGTTTTATCTTTATTGGAATACAGGACTACTGGTTTGTTTTGTGACTGCTGTGGGATTTTGGCTTCAGGTGTGGTGTTTGTTTTACCAGTTGCTTTTGTTCACCACTCTTCACTCATTTTGGCTGTTAAAATTGCTGATGTGAAAATTGCCAACCATATCAAAATAAGGGTTATGTTGTTAAATGTTAGCAGCTTAAACCAAAAACTACACACCCTGGAAGCACTTCTGTCACTGAAAGATGTAAAGCTCTGTGCAGTCGCAGAAACCTTGTTCAAGGCCTCAGAGAGTACCCCAGCCTTGCAAGGCTACAATGCCTTCCACACCTTCAGACCACAAAGTGAACATGTGAGAACCAAAGGAGGCAGTGTTTATATCTATATTAGAGATAACGTCACCTCCCAACTAGTTAGACTGGACAACTCCATGGAGTTCCTCCAAGTTCATATTACCTTGGGTAAGACCCCTATTCAAGTCATAGATAGCTATAGATCCTCCTCCATGGATCATAATGCACATGAGGCCTACTTGACCAAACTGGAGGTCAATCCAAATATTGCCAAACACTCTGTTCATGGGAGATTTCAATTATTCCATCACCAACTGGGAAACCTACTCTAGCCCTAACTCACTAGTGCAAAATTTCTTTGATTTTGTTGATTTTGTTAACTTAAATGCCCTGAAAAAAATCATTCAAATCCAAAAAGAGGAACAAATATATTAGAGCTGGTCCTCACTAACATAACAGAGATGCACCACCGCAACTATCGGACCCTCAGTTAAATTTGACCACAAATCAGTTGTCTTTGAACTTGCGCTAACACCAGAACTCAGAAAGTGTGAAATCAGACTAAAGAACTTCACCAAAGCAAACTATACCCTCTTAGTGGAAGGTATAAATGCATTCCAAGCCCACCCCCAGCTGGAAGTAGTAACTACACCAAAGCTTACACTAAAGCCGTGTACAATCACTTGTATAAGTGTATGGACTCGTCTGTTCCAGAGAGAATAAAAGCCAGAGCTCCAAGTAAAAACAAGCCACCCTGGTGGACATCCAGTATCAACAAACTTTACAACAAATGTAAAAATTTGCTGTATAATAAGAAAACTAAGGTGAGGCCTCAACAATGGAAAAGCACCCTCCTTAGCCTCAATGGGCTAATAAGACAGCATGTCAAATCCTCTATGGGTAATTTCGAGAAAAACTTAGCAATCACAGCAAGGATAACCATAAGGCCTTTTACAGCTATGTACATAGCCTAAAAGTAGGACCCAAGCATGTGCCAAACTAGTGACTAACGGTATCACACACACTGATCCCGCAGAGATAGTAAACCTGCTAGCGTACAGATTTGCAAAAATTTCACTCCCTTATCCCTTCCAAACTTATCATAAACCTTGCCCCCAACTTCCTCCCCCACCTTATATATCGAAAGAGCAGGTCATTAAAGCCTTGTTTAAGACAAAAAACACAGCCTCTATGGGACTAGACGGCATCCCAGGCTGTCTTCTAAACAAACTAAAACATGAACTAGCATCACCATTAAGTACCCTATTCAATCACAACCTAACCACATGCTTTGTTCCTGTGGAATACAGAACAGCAACCGTTATTCCCCTCCAGAAAGGTGGCTTAGCAACAGACCCAGGGAATTATAGGCCCATAAGTTTACAGCCTCATCTGTAAAGCCATGGAATGTATCATCATGGACCTCATAAATAAAGACATCGGTGACCTCCAAACCCTGGATCCAACCCAATTCAGCTTCATCAAGGGCAGATTCTGCCTGTTAAACCTGGTGAATTTCTTCAAAAATGTGGTCAGGGCCATTGACGAGGGCAAATCTGTGCACACAGCATACCTCGACTTGGCAAAGACCTTTGACACAATCCCACACTCAGGCATTACCAATAAACTTAGCAAACTGAATGTGAACCCCTTTGTTGTAATATGGGTTGCCAACTGGCTCACAAACTAGTCACATACTGTCAAAATGGATGACTCCACATCAAACAGCAGACCTGTCACCAATGGGGTGCCACAAGGGTCAGTGTTGGGCCCCCTAATGTTTGATATACTTCTCAGAAGTTCAGAAAAAACTAAGGGGCTGTGACTGACCAAGTTTGCAGGCAACTGCAAACTGGCTGCAATTATTGAATCCCCAGATTATGTCAGTATACTTCAGAAGGATCTTAGGCAGACTGATGACTGGTGTCTTAATCACGGTCTCAAACTGAATACAAAGAAATGCATTATCATTCCCTTCGAAGAGATTTAGGATCACAAGTAAACTGCAACCTTAGCTTTGACCACCATGTGTCTACTGTAGTAAGGAAGGCTTTCTGTGTAGCACACTTGATTAGCAAAAGCATCACCTCTAGAGCAAAGAATGTTATAATCCCTCTATACTCATTATTAATCAGGCCCACAATTGAGTATAACACCCCTTTCAGCATATACCATACGAAACACCTGCAGCAATTGGAGTGGCCTCAGAGGTTTCTAATTAAGAAGATCAAGGGACTCCAACATGTGCCTTACACAGACTGACTAAAGTCTCTTCCACTATACTTAGTATCATATAGACTTCTTAGGCCAGACTTATGTCTGGCCTACAGAGCAATCTCTGACGCAAACATAATGAATTTGCTGCATATCCATAAATCCTACTGGACTAGAGCTACCTATTCCAGGGACCTAAATATGGCTTGTGACTTGAATAATACATGCTGGAAGGACATATTTGTATCCCAGTGACTGCTGCATCTTTGGAATAGGTTGCCAATACATGTGAAGCAGAGCACCTCTATAACACTGTTCAAAAGGAACCTGGACTTGTGGATAAGGCACTGTAAATTCTTACCAGGGATAGCGCCCATAACCCGCCTGGACATGGGCAGTCATTACTAAATACAATCCTGGGTATTGACTAGGGTATCTATGGTGTATTACATTGGGATGAACAGCTAAGTGTGAAATGATCTCTGAGTCAATAGCCTAGTAACCACCTATGATCCTATGATCAAAGTTGTCAGTTATCTAGTGGAAGCACAGTGAATCTTTAATGGTGAGCAGCAGTGGATTAAATATACCTTTGAATCGTGACTGTATTCAATCCATACTCCCCCTCACCTCCTCCCCACTTGTTTTTTTAGGGAGCTGTAAACTTGTTCTGGATTCACCTTCCATATTGTTTAAAACATATACTAAACTATCTGACTTTTTCAATTTATATTTTGTGCTTGATAAAGCAAAATTTGTCTGAGCATATTTGCTTTAAATTTGAGAGTCTTAAATATTTTTCCATCAAGAAATGAAATCACATTTATTAACTATTAAAAACAGAAGTCCGGACTTAGGAAGATTTCAAACAAAATGTCAGAGGTTTGTTTTATTAGCTAACAATCTCGGCTGGAGTGCCTTCTGCGTGGAGTCTGCATGTCCTTTTCGTGGTTGGGTGGGCATTCGAAAGACATGCGTAAACATGCATAAACGGGCGTGCCTTCATTGAAGGTTGAACATCAAGCTGGCACCTTCGTGAAAATCTACTGCCAATCATTAGCGGACCGGAGGTCCGCTGTGGCAACCCCTAACCGGGAAAAGCCGAAAGACCAACAACAACAACTTAAATGTATCTGTAAACTTGTTTTGCAGGCTGCAGAGCTAACAGGAGGAAGTATAACATATTTGACACTACCACACACACTACATTAGGCATGCCTTCTGTAACATCTGGGCAGTGACTGTTTAGCAAACAACTTCTCTGTCAAGCTCCATATACTCCTTTAATTATTAGAATGTGAATCCAGCTGGTAAAGATACAAGCAACAGTTCAGTTTTATGCAGAAATAACACTGTGGATTAATGAAAGCAGAGACACGGTTAGCAATTCAAACCTGTGGTGTATCATGCACATATCTCTTACAAAATAAAACCAGCAACATTAAGGATTCTTCTTAACAAACTTGCCTTTTTTAAATTTTCATTACAACGCTACTGTAAATTTTGATTAAATTTACATACTGCACCCTTGGACACTAACAGCCAGCCCTATCACAATGTTATAGGACACAAATCAGTAAAAAAGTTTAAATTTCTGGCCTATTTTATCATATTTGTGGGCTTTGTCTAGAAATATTTTGCAGAACAATCGGTTTTGCTGTCAGAAAGTAGAATTATGTCATTGTGGCTCATACATACACTATTTAAGGTGGAGGTTTTCTAAATGAAATCAGCATGCTTTTCAACTAAAATGCTATACATGACAGCACACATCCCAAAAGACGCCCTGCTTATAGAAACAGCACTCCTGATAAGAAGCCCTGCTTATAGAAACAGCACTCCCCATAAGAAGCCCTGCTTATAGAAACAGCACTCCCCATAAGAAGCCCTGCTTATAGAAACAGCACTCCCCATAAGAAGCCCTGCTTATAGAAACAGCACTCCCCATAAGAAGCCCTGTTTATAGAAACAGCACTCCCCATAAGAAGCCATGCTTATAGAAACAGCACTCCCCATAAGAAGCCCTGCTTATAGAAACAGCACTCCCCATAAGAAGCCATGCTTATAGAAACAGCACTCCCCATAAGAAGCCCTGCTTATAGAAACAGCACTCCCCATAAGAAGCCCTGCTTATAGAAACAGCACTCCCCATAAGAAGCCCTGCTTATAGAAACAGCACTCCCCATAAGAAGCCCTGCTTATAGAAACAGCACTCCCCATAAGAAGCCCTGCTTATAGAAACAGCACTCCCCATAAGAAGCCCTGCTTATAGAAACAGCACTCCCCATAAGAAGCCCTGCTTATAGAAACAGCACTCCCCATAAGAAACCCTGCTTATAGAAACAGCACTCCCCATAAGAAGCCCTGCTTATAGAAACAGCACTCCCCATAAGAAGCCCTGCTTATAGAAACAGCACTCCCCATAAGAAGCCCTGCTTATAGAAACAGCACTCCCCATAAGAAGCCCTGCTTATAGAAACAGCACTCCCCATAATAATGATAACAAGACAACAAAAATGCGTTTGTTACGGTTCATTGAATATACCGAGCAGATTTATAGCTCATGTGTCCTTTAGGCTTCACAGTCATCCAACAGACAAGTAACTTCCCATGTACAATCAGTGAAGGTAATGGCTACTGTTTGTCAGAAGCCATCTGTATCATACCTAAACATACTTTATGTCAGTGCATCCATCCATCCTCAACCCCTTTTTCCCATTTTGCACATGGGGTCGGGGTGTCACCTCAATAGTGACAATCATCTCAAGCCAAGGTTTATACCACCGGGTGGCTAGCCCTGCCATGGTATTTCATCTGTACCACTCACTCGTACACACACTCACACCTACAGCCAATTTAGAGTGTCCAATCCAACTACTGAAAGAGGAAACCGGAACACCTGGAGGAAACCTACGCGACCACAGGAAGGACAAGCAGACAATGCATATAATCAGAAAAATGACAATAATGTCAAATTAGTCACACTTCATTCTTAGTTTATTTTCTTTCAGGAAACTGTACACATTTTGACCTTCAATATCATAGTTTTTTATCTGTTAGCCTATATATTTGGATACATTTATAAGTGAAGTTATATAACTGCTCCCATAGCAGTTTAAATTTCATGGCAACAGCATATAATTTTTGCCTATATTCCAGATGTCTGGTTTTATTTACTTAAGAGTCCAGGTGAGAGGCCCCAGTTAATGTACAGGTAACATTGTGTGAAAAATCTTTTTTTTTTTTCAATTTCATTTGAAAGCCAATTAACCTTTATAAAAATATTATTTCAAAACCTGCCTTAACTTTCATCCCCTTCTTCTTTTAGCCCGGAACTGAAAGTTCAGGAATCCTGATTTTTAGGATTTATTTTAGACAGATCATGCACAGACTAATGAATACAACTAAAATAAGCTGTCTGACTTTTAATACTACTGCCTGCCTGACTCATTTTGTGGTGATCATTTCAGTTCTTTATATGCACTTTCTGCTTTAGCGTGGTTATCGCTTGCATGACCCATTATTCTGTAGGTCAGTCAAATGTCTGTATGCTGAACATAACAGTACCTATGTTAATTATCTTATAGGTTCATAGGCAAGTACTAGGTCAGCTGCCCTTGTAGGCCATTTTAAGCCTAGCCAGTTTCCCTTTTGGTGCTTGAATTAATCAATCCTATTTGATGACAGATTGGCTTTACAAATCCTAAGGTCAATAATTATATATGACCCCTAGTAAGAATAACTGAGATCATATAATAGATAATTTGATGGTACCCATGCATGGGATAAAGCATTTAGGAGTTGCCTGTGTCCATTAGAAGTACAGGCTACAATCCTGGGGAAACTTTTCTGTTTTCCATCCATATATCCAAGTTGTGCTTGAATATGGACAGGAATGAGCTTTGTTTTATGTGGATGGGGAGTCTGTTCCAGAGCTTCTGTATCCTCTGTGAGATAAACCTGTCCTTTTAAACCATTGTATTGATGTTGCAGAGGAAGTTTAGATCTGTAGACCAAGTATTTTGGATGTCATTTGACTTGCTGATGTGCAGTAAATCTTTAAGTACTGGGTCAGAGGATCTCTTGCATGCCAGTCACAGGTCACCTCTTCGCAGTCTGTAGAACACTGAGTATAGTGAGAGAGCTTTGAGATGGTCCATATAGGACATGTTGTTTAGGTCTCCTATCCTTTTAGTAAGGTATATCTGTGAGCATTCCAGTTGTTACATGTGTCTGTACAAATATATGCCAAAGGGGGCATTATATTCAATGACTGACCTAATGAGGACTAAGCAAAGGGGGACAATAACATTCCTAGATCTAAACACAATCCATTTGTTTATAAGCTGTGCAATATAGAAGGACTTTCCACATACAAGACATCCTCTAATGTATTACACATCAGCAAGTCAAATCAGAAATAGTTGGGCTAGGGATCTAAACCTCTTTTGCAACATTACATGACCTATCAGGGCCTCTGGAATTACTATTTAACTGTAGCCTCCAAATAGGCTTCATGCGTCATGAATGGAGAAAGGCAACAGTCATCCCTCTGCATAAAGGTGGGCCATTTACAGACCCTGGAAACTACAGACCCATAAGTCTCACTAGTCTTATATGTAAAGCCATGGAAAGAATTATCGTGGAGATGATCAATAGAGATATAGTAAACCTCCAGAAACTGGACCCAACCCAGTTTGGTTTCATCAAGGGCAGATCATGCCTACTCAACCTGGTGGACTTCACCAAAACAATGGATGAGGGCAAAATCGTTCACACTGCCTACTTTAACCTGGCCAAGGCATTTAACACAATACCCCACTCGGGCACTGATAACAACTCAGGAGGTTAGGTACAAACCCGTATGTCACCCAGTGGATAGCCATCTGGCTCACAGACAGAACCTAGGAAGTTAGTATCGGGGAGTCCACCTCTACAAAGAGGCCAGTCACAAATGGAGTACCTCAGGGATCAGTCCTTGGACCACTCCTTTTTGGCATGTACTTCTCAGAAGTCAAGGTCAATGTCGGTGGTCTCTGGCTGACTTAATTTGCAGCTGATTGCAAATTAGGAGCTGTCATTGAATCTCATACTGACACAAATGTTCTCCAGGAGGGGCTGATACAGACAAACAACTGATGTCAGAGCCATGGATGAAAACGAAATGCTAATAAATGCTTAATAGTATCCTTTGGGAAGTCATCCATCCCTGGTAACTACCATACTGACAACACAACCCTTAGAGTTGACCCAGTAGACAGGGACTTAGGGACACATGTAGATAATAATCTAGCCTTTGACCATCTGTGTCTATAGTGGTGAGGAAATCATTCTGTGTTGTGCAACTTATAAACAAAGGTATGGCATCTAAGTCCAAGGAAGTCATTGTTCCACTGTATTTGGCATTCATCAGACCTATCAGTGAGTACAATGCCCCCTTTGGTAGGTACCGTATCATGCATATCCAACAACTGGAATGTCCACAGAGGTTCCTCATTAAAAGAAAACAGGGTGTAAGTAATATGGCCTATGCAGACTGCTTCAAGGCCCTATCCCTGTATTCTGCCTCCTATAGGCTTTTGAGGGGAAGATCTATGCCTGGCATACAGGGCACTGCAAGACCCCACATTAATGGACCTCCTGCATATCCACAAAACAAACAGTACACATTTACCCATTCTAAAGACTTAAACCTTGTCTGTGATACCAATAGGACCTGCTGGAGAGATAGTTATGTATCCCAAAGACTATCTCATTTATGGAACAGGCTCCCCATCCATGTTCATAGGTTCATAAGTTGGTACTAGGCTATCAGCCCTAGGGCTTATACAAGCCAAGCCATAACAATTCCCTGGCTATTTCTTCCCACACTATTTACTTCCTGGACCCCTGTCTAGCAAGGTGACTGACATGATCCCGGGGTGAATTTCCTTTCTCCCAATTGTCAAAATTCCTTTTGAAGAGGGCCAAAGAGGTGCTCTGCTTGACATGTATGGGCAGTCTGTTCCAGAGTCTGCAGAGTCTCTGGGTCAGGAACCTATCCCTCCAGCATGTTTTGTTTATTGTGATGACAGGGTTTAGATCCCTGGAGCGTGTAGCTCTGAGGGATTGGGATTTCTTTAAGTGGAGCATGTTCAACAGCTCTGGGTTTGACGTGGCCTTGTGTGTTAAGCAGAGATCGCCTCTGAGTAAACAATATACGACAGAGTATAGTAGAGTTTTTTAAGGCGGTCAGCATAGGGCATCTGCTTTAGGCCTGTGATTCTTTTAGTGAGGTATTTCTGCGGCCTTTCCAGTTGTTGCAGGTGTCTTGAGAGGTACATACCAAATGGGGCATTGTATTCTATAATGGGGCTAATGAGGGATGAGTACAGTGGGACAATGACCTCCTTTTTTTTTTGGATGAAAAGCCCTTAGTGATGAGGTGTGCCACATAGAAGGATTTCCTGGCTGTTGTGGCGATGTGGTTATCGAAGGTGAGACCACTGTCCACCTGTGTCCCTAAGTCTCTTATCACACTTTCGGTGTTTAGTGTACTGCCACCTATGTGGTAATTCACGGATACATGTTTTTTCCCAAAGGGGATAACTATACATTTCTTGGCATTGAGCTTCAGCCCATGGCTCTGGCACCAAGCATCTGTTTCTGTAAGGCCCTTTTGTAGAGTATCCACATCATTTGGAGATTCAATAATGGCTCCAAGTTTGCAGTCATCTGTGAACTTTGCTAGCCAGAGTCCCTTACTATTGGCCAGTACTTCAGAGACGTAGATGCCAAACACGAGTGGTCCCAGGACTGAACCCTGAGGTACTCCACTTGTCACTTGTCTGGAGCTGGATTTGGAGTCAGCTACTTTTACAGTGTGGGTTCTGTCAGTAAGCCAGTTAGCAACTCATCGAGTGATGTAGGGATTAATGCCCAGCTTAGTAAGTTTATCTATGATTCCAGAGTGGAGGATGGTGTCAAAGGTCTTGGTGAGGTCCAGATAGGCTGTGCGGACCGCCTTACCCTTGTCCACGGCTCTGGAGACTGATTCGAAGAAGTCAATCAGATTCAGGAGACAAGATCAGCCCTTCACAAACCCAAACTGGGTGGGGTCCAGTGTTTGAAGGTTGCCAATGTCTTTATTTATAAGTTCCTTGATAATACGTTCCATGGCCTTGCAGATCAGGCTTGTCAGACTGATGGGGTGGTAGTTCCCGGGATCCAAGGTGGATCCCCCCCCCTGTGGAGTGGGATAACTGTAGCTGTGCGCCACTCAGTGGGCACGAAGCCTGAGGTGAGGCTATGATTAAACATGACACTTAGGTGAGGTGCCAGTTCATTTTGTATTTCATGTAGTACACAGCCCAGGATGTCATCTGGTCCCATGGATGCTGTATTCTTAGCTTTGGAGAGTGCGTTTTTTACCTGCGTGGCCGTTATTACTGGAATTTGGCAATCGTCTGGTATTGAGATGGGCCATATAGGGGGTGAGAGGGGGTGAAGTTGGCACTAAATCGATCTGCCAGGATATTGGCAATATCCTTGGGATCAGTATATTTAATTCCATTCTGTTGTAGCTCAGAGCAGATCTGAGCATTGCCATTTAGATTTTTGACATAGATATAGAATGCCTTGTGGTTGTCTTTGGAATCTTTGGCAATTTTATTTTCGTAACTAGCTTTGGAGGATTTTATGAGGGATCTCAGCTTCTTACTGAGGCTAGTAAGGACGTTCTTTGCAACCTGAGATTGTCCTCTTTTCTGCAACAGTTTCTTCCTTTTGTTGTAAAGTTTGTTTATGGCAGGGGACCACCCCTCCCTAACCCACTTCAAGTGCAACTTGGATAACTGGATGGAAAAACGGAAATGTATCCCTGGTTTGGCACCTATGTCTCAAATGGACACAAGTAACCTGTAAATGGTTCATTTCCCAGGCCCATGCTTACACTTATCAAGGCTGTCAGAACTTTTCAGAGATTCGGGATGCATGGCTAGGCTTAAAAAAGGTCCTTGTGGTCATTAACCTAGTAAACACCTTTGAACCTATGAACCTATGAACAGCATGGTTTGGAGGGATAGGTACATCTTGCAGAGGATGCAACTTCTACAGAGCAGACTCCCTTTTCACATAAAACAAAGTTCATCCCTGTCCATATTCCAGTGCAACTCAAATCTATGGATGGGAAACAGACAATTTACCCCAGGACTGCCCCCTGTACTACTAATGGACAAAGGTATGTCCAAAATGCTTTATCCCATTCATGAGTACCCTCAAATTATCTATGGTATGATCCCACTTATTCCCATTAGGGGTAATATATAATTATTGATCATGGGATAAGTAAGGCCAGTCTCTAACCAAATGGGATAGGTTAATTCAAGCACAAAAAGGAAACTGGCCAGGGTTAAAACGGCCAGCAAGGACAGCTAGCCTGGTATTCATCTATGAATATATGAACCTATGATGGTACATGGTGTTAGCTCGCATGGAAATAGAAGGAAGGACAGCTGTAGCAACGTTAACTAGCATAGTAATGGCAGGAACATTCAGCTGAAGTTGTTAATGTTAGCTAGCACGTGATTGTACCAATGACTATGCTGAAAATTGTCTGATTGAATACTGCTTAATACTTGTTTTATATATTTTTATTTTATTCATTTCTAAACATAGTGTATAATATTAATTAGTGGAACTTGTCACCCCAGGCTTCCACTGAAAAAAAGATTTCTTTCCCAGTTAGAGTCTCCTGGTAAACAAATAAGTATGTATAAATACATAAAATCTGAGTACGAGCTTTCTGAACATTTTTTGGAAATATATTGACTTTTAGAGGTTACTAAAGTATGCATCCATCCAAAGCAATCCCTAAAGAAAAGTCTGTAAAAATCATGTTTATTGCTGTAGGGGCATCAGCCAGAAATTGTAGCTAGAATTTTGATTGAGTAGGAGTCTGTTGATAGATATGATGTGTGCATTTTCTACTATGAAGTGGATAAGCACAATGTATGACTCTGTGAGGGATGCAGTGTTTACTCACTTTTTCTGAACTTGCAGTACAAAGTGTTTTCACAGGGTGGCAAGCCACACTGAGCACTCCCATGTGAGTGTCTTTACCCTCACATCATCTCTCACTTTATTATCCTCACTCTGAGGTCACTGCACCTCTAAGAAAGAGTAATCACTGACAAGAAACATAATGTCATTCTCTCTGTTTCTCCACATCTTGCAATCATGGGAGTGTTACTACTATCTTACACCACCATGAAGCAAGCAATAAAATTCAAGCAAATGCCAACTTAAACTATTACTCTAGAGTAACTGTGCCTCAAGCTTGGATGGTAAGATCGACTAATATTAAGCCATTTGTGAATACAACATGAAATTCTTTGCCTGCATTTCTGTGTGGCATTGAACTTACAACTTAAATTAGACGTACATTTAAATTAAATGGTAAGCATGCTTGATGGCATACACATAAGAGGATATACTCTGGGCTGATGCTGTTGCTTTAAAAATATATATGTTTATGTATGTAAAGTATATTATAACAATGCATGTCAGAAAAATAGGGTGGGCATTTAATCTATTGCATACCTGTCAACTTCTTAGAGCAAGAAATCTGGACAAAGTCATAAATAAAAGTGGGACAATGGTCCATAAATAGGAACAATTTTTAAATATTCCTCTTACAAACTTAGAAAGTTGATAGAATAACAGGGTTTGCATTAGCATGAATTTTATGAAGGGTATGAAGTCTGAAATTGAAATGTCTGTCATTATTTTCTAACTTCAGTCTTTAATGATTTGCCACTTATTTGCCAGAAACCCACAATTTTATGAAAAACAGATTAAAAATATGAGGCAAAAATCTGGACAGTCTGAGAAAATCTGTACAGTTGAGAGGCATGTATATGTTAGCAGTGATACATGAAAGACTTTATTTAGGAAGTTTTCATTGAATGAGTCACATCACATTTTAAGGTGTGTTACAGAAAACAACATTAAGTGCGGCAGTAAGCTATACATTCACTAGTACAGCTTTATTTACTTTGCAATTTATTTAGCCAAGTTGCCCCATTTAAAATGACAGTACTATATACAAGAATACCCAACAGGGTGTGTGTTATTGTGTAAATAATGCCCACAGGGGTTCAAAGGCCCGATGCTGCAGGAGCTAAATATGCTGCCATGAAGTGGCGGACTAATTTTTTAGTGGACATTACCTGTACATTTATACCCTGCTGGAGAATGCTCTTTCTTCATTTCAAGTGTCGATGGACAGGTTGCCCGTCCTCTAACATATCAGCAAAAAGTCCAAGTAAAACACAGCCATGTTAGAGTTTTCACTGTGTGATACCTAAAACCTCTTGTAATGGAGGCCCATGGGATATATGCAAATGAACCATTAAGGACAAGTGTTTGAGCACTTTTTTTTACTTTTTATACGGTTTTTACTGAATGGTTTGTTTGTGACTGTTTGATTTGAGCATTCTCTAACATATCATATCATATATTCTTTGGAGTACTGTGCACTGCTTTGCTTTACAGGTAGATAACACTAAAGCAGTAAAATACTGAAGAATTTGATCAGTCTTTTCAGTATTAAGTTCACTGGAGTAACATCTAAAACAAAGTTACTAGACTTCATCTGCTTAAATGAAATGATACATATTCTGGTGCATAATGCATAAAATAATATGTTATGCGCATTACACATGAAATGAAATGCATTGCGATGCAAATTTTTACAGATCTCAAAATTTGGTACTAGACTGGGCACACACACACACACACACACACACACACACACACACACACACACACACACACACACACACACACACACACACACACACACACACACACACACACACACACCACTGATGTTTCACAGGAAATAATGGAACCTGACACTAATGTGTTAAATATGAATGCATTTTTATGAATTATTCAGCAGTTCAATCATCTGTTCATGATGAACAATAACAAATGTTATTTGGAGACTTTTTAAGCATTACCTGAGACAATGCTACCACTACAATGTCACTTGTAACCTGTAAGTGTATCTTTTAGAATAACCACTATACTTTGCATTCATTACAATAACGCAGCACTCACAATTACATCTCCAGTGACAGAACAGCAGAAGTCTTATCAAATATTTATTGTGTTGCTATATCTCTACATTATGTTGTCGAAGTACTCGTTAGTATCTGCATTAGGTAGCCTGAAGAAACAGATCCCTTTTTATGGCACTGACTGGGAAAATGATGGACAATTCAGTTACTTATAATTATAAAATGTGCTTGAAATGTTTATTGGAATATTATATAAAATAAGAGAGTTTTCATTTTAAAAACATAATATGGATTATATAATCAGAAGGAATTATGGAATTAGAAGCAGTATGCTATTAGTTTTCAGGAATGCAGTTTTGATAAATTAAGACACACATACACACACTCGCGCGCACACACACACACACACACACACACACACACACACACACACACACACACACACACACACCTACCTGCAGGTTTGCAGATATTACAAAGGAGTCACAATAGTGTCTGGCTGGCAATAATTACTAAGCTGATGCAATGTTTATTTTCTAAGTGCAAAATGCTCTGCAATAGTCCAACTTTTGTTTTAGCACGTCATTGCAATATATCATGCTAATAGACAGCCAAAAAACATAGTAATATGATAATGCCCAAGACCAGACAAGTATCTGGTAGCACATTCTGGTAATGATGCAGTCATCTGCCTGCTTTGCATCTAATAAATTGAGTTTCCTTCATCTTTTTTCTGGCGAATACAATAATGCTTCTTAATTTGAAAGCAATAGGTCTATCACTTTACTTTTATGCACATCTTAAAATAAAATGAAATGAAGTAACAACTCTGGATCATCTCTATTCGCCCTGTGCAAATCTGTTCTCTGAGAGGTAGAAGCCTCTCACCAGGGTTACCTAAGTGAAAAGCATCTGTTACTGCCATCTGCTTTTGAGTAGGTACTCACTAAAACTTCCACAAGAAGGGGGTACCTCTACAGGAAAAGTAAAATGACTTAATTTTCTCTTAGATCTAGGTTTGCATACGGCTGGGATGGGGAGCTCTAGGAAGCTTAAAAATGTTACTAGATCAAAAATGTTATTTTTGCTTATGCTTGCTATCTCATTTGTGCATTCAGCTGTGGTACAAAAAGGCATCATTCACTGCTGACGGTGAAATATTAAGAAATAATGCAAGGGTGGGTTGACTGTTCAGTGCTATAGCACCCTCTAATGGCACTGGAAGTTCTATCTACAGATCAAAAAACTGAAAACATGTAAAACAAAAATTATTGCAAATGGAAACATACAATTTTCTTTCTCCATCAGATCACCAAAACCTACCATACACTCAGAACAAATTTGTCTGAATAGTGGTTATGTCACAGAGAGGGTTTTTGAAAGGTAAGGTGCAGGGTTAAGTTGTACATTACATGTATATACATATGAATATATATATATATATATATATATATATATATATATATATATATATATATATATATATATGTATAGTTTTATATGCATGTAGTTATATATATTGTTATATATGTATATCGTTATAGATACATATATGCATATATGATTATTTGCACATGTTCAAAAAGCACATTATCAGAAGTCGAAGTATAAAAAATATGGTATACTATAAGAGTAAGTGTTACCACAGTCCAAATGCTCCTGTTACTAATAAAATAAATAAATGATCCAAAAGAGTAGCACAAGAGCAAACCAAGGCTGACAACAAAAATCAGCATAAATCCAGCAGTCACTGAGGCTTATTCAAGCAGCAGAAATAAATGCTAGTTCAAACAATGACTGAATCCATGCCAAAGACAAGTAAAATCCAAGCTGTTTTATTGGTAAGCGCTTTCACCCTGTAAGGGCTTTGTCAAACCATAAGAAACAAACACTGAATAAAATCAAGTCACATTTTATAAGGAAATAGGGCTGACATCACTTCCTGTTCCTGATTAAAACTTTTCAGTATGCAAAAATAATACGTCTATAAAAAATGTATACAGAAAACTATATATATATAAACAATATATATATAAAAATATATATATAAAATATACATCTGTATATAAAGGCAAACATATAACATTTATTAGCATTCTAAAAGATGTATGTTTATCTCACAGTGAGTCTCCTATTCTTAAGAACAGGTTTCAACGAAATTTTGTCATTCAGACCTGGTCTCTGGTCTGCTCTAAGTCTGATAATCCATTTTAATTCCAGTGTTTCAGTGTAATTGCATATATCCCCTCCCCTAACACTGGGTTCATTGATCTGTATAACTAAGAATACAAATGAATGTGTATTGTCACTGTCTATAATGTGTTTAGAAAGTGCACTGCATGGAGACAGTGTACGAATGTGATAAAGGTGTTCCCTTACTCTGTCTCGTAGGCGTCTGTCTGTCTTGCCTACGTAGAATGCTTGACAAGCAGTGCACTTAGCTAAATAAATGACATGTGATGTATTGCAATTAGCACTGAGTTGAAACCTGAAACAATAGGAAGTAACTGGGTGAATAAACTGGGAACTGGTATCTACAAATTTGCAAAAATTACAACAATTACACGGAACAGTACCCACAATATTGTTCAAATTGCTAGACCATATTTCACACAACCATATCCAGTAGAGAATGTCCCTGATATATGTCCTGAAATTAGGAATCCACCAGTTAGATTTTTTGTTAGTTATACGCAATTCATAAACAGTATAAGAGAGGTTTTGAACAAGAATTGGAATCTACTTTTACTTGATTCACAACTTAAAGACATTGCTGGTGAGGAGCCTTATTTTAGATATAGGAACAAGTCTAACCTACATAGATTACTTTGTTACACTCGCCTATCTACACAGCCTAATGAGTGTTTGAACAATATAGTGGGTACTGTTCCATGTAATTGTTGTAATTTTTGCAAATTTGTAGATACCAGTTCCCAGTTTATTCACCCAGTTACTTCCTATTGTTTCAGGTTTCAACTCAGTACTAATTTCCAGCAGGAAAATGATTGTCTGTGGGACCTGGGTATTCAAGCTCCTATGCAGAGGAGGAAAAATGTCCACGAATAAAATACCCTAGGGAAGCCAAGAATAAATGGATGACCAGGTAGGCTGCCTTAATAAAGGTATGGTGGGATGTCAGTGAAGAGGCTGGGCTACCGGTGAAGCCTTGAGAAAGGCTGTGCGTACCTGAGTGCTTGTGGTTGAAGGCTTCGTATACAGGTCGTAGTTCTGGCTGGTCAGGTCGCCTGCTGAGAGGAACTGCTAGTGTGACAGCTAGAAATCAAAGATGAAACACACAGAAAAAACAGGCAAAACAATGTAAATGTGGCTCGGCTAAGGAGCTCTGCTCGCCGTGGTGGCAAAAAATCAACGTAGTCGAAGTTCAGATTCTAGAAGGTATTCTAGGAAGGTTTAGGCTGTGGTAATCCAGCGTGACATCAGCAGCAAAATGCTGCAACAGTGGACATCTATTCGCACGGTAATTTCTTTATCAACTATACAGTAGACTCCCTGTTATTCAGCCTCTCTTTAACCAGCCATCAAATGTATGCCATAGCCGTAGCAAAAGACAACAGAGAAGAAAAGAACATCTGCCTCCTCTGGGGTCAATAATGACAGACAATTGAGTTTTAGACTTCATATTCTTTAGAAAAATGCATACTAAAACAAATCCTGTTATTCTAACTCATTTATAACCTATAAATGCTGTTTTATATGCTTTTTCTGATTAACCAGACATTCGTTTATCCAGTCTAAGGTCCACTCCCAGTGAGACCAGATAGGAGGGAATCTACTGTACTTTCTTTGTGTAACGTAATTTTTTCAAAACTTTTCACCCCAGATCTCTAGTAAAAAGAGTTAGCTCTCTGTCCAGCCAAATTATCTAGTAAATAAATACAATAAAGAAATAACTGCAAACATACATACATAAATACATGCACACACGCACACAGACACACACACACACACACACACACACACACACACACACACACACACACACACACACACACACACACACACGCACAAATTTACTCTATCTCTATATCTATATCTATCCACGTGTATGTATAAATGGGTCTACTTCTGTTCATTGAAATTACAATTTATCGAAAAATAGAAGTACGAATGCAATTCTGCGAAAGTGTATTTAAGCAAAAATGCACTTTCGCAAATCACACTTCACAGATGCACCAAACACCAGATATAACACACCACAAACACATTTTTACAGGGGCCAAACCCTCCTGCACCCCCATGCCCACTACTTAAATATACTAACTCCAAGATCGCACTACAGTGGGGAAAAGGGTATATTCCCTTATCCCCACTGTACCGTGCATTGGTGAAGTGTGATTTGCGAAAGTGCATTTTTGCTTATAAAAACCTACACATTGCGGTCTTACTCGTTTCATCAGCTTTTTCCAGTGGTTATTTTAGTGTTTTTTATTTAGAAAATGTCTGCAATTCTTTTTTTTTTTTTGCAAAATTTGAAACAAAAGTTTTAAATGAACTGAGTATCTCTGTGCTAAATGTAAAAGTAAAAAGTAAAATAGTATGTAACCTTATGGGTTTCAACAGTGTTTATGGTGACTGGGGAGAGGGAACAAAGTAATGGAATATTGGTATGGCCAGCTAAGGCCTGATTCATTACGCTGCATATGGCCTCATTCATCCACGATCAAGCTCTGTTGACTGAAGGTGTATGCTACAATAATATGGTATTATTAGACATTCAGTTAGGTCAGTGTACTGAGTGATGTCAGGGAGATAGCTATTCTTGATGAAAGAAAAGTTACAGGCAGGTCAAAATGAGATGTAGATGCCCTGATGACATGTACCCCCCCCCATTTAAAAACAGAATGTTGTATGGAGTAATGTTTCTGATTTTTGTATGACTTGTGGGCTATTGAATAAAAGCTGCTGTAATATTTATTCTCTTTAATTAGTTTGTTCTATTTTCATTGCACTAAAGAATGACTTAATTTATTAGCAGGCCTGGATTGTGTAGTATTTTCTAAAGATGTTGTAGTTTAGTAGTGTATTTTTGCAGTATCTTCTTTACTGCCTCCAGCAGCTGCAAACGGGCTGGCATTTGTCAGGTCATAATCTGCATTACTGGGAGTGAAGATCAGAACCATCTGATCTTCAGCATCTATTATGTGGTCATTCTTGCCTATTACTGTGATAGCGTCTTCTCTACAAGAAAAGGCTTTAAAGGATTTCTGCATTTAGTTAAAAACCTGTTACTCTAGCAGTTAGTACAAAGGACAAAAGTTCCATCTTGAATCTTTCCAACTTCATTTATCTGCTGAATGACACTGACCAAGACACTTAACCAGACAGTGTTTTGGAGCAATTGAGAATTTAGGCTAGACTCCTTACTGATCTCCTGGACTGCATGCTAAGTATCTATAAAACTGTTGTTGTTGTTGTTTACCTTTCACTCCACATTACATAGCTGTTTTAGTTTAAGAAATGTTATGGCAATATCACTTACATGCTAATTTTTTAATGCAGCATAAGCAATGTATTCTTCAAGCGAGCAGGCACTGCATTTGTAGATGAAGCACTGAAATGCAAAGTTGTTTGCCAACAGTAACTATTGCATTAGTAGTACTTGAAATGCTCTAAAACTGGTACTTTGTCATTACTGGTTCATACATTTTGTTTCAGTGAAAAAAAAAAAGTTTAACACTACAAATTTAAAACGCAATCTAACAAATATTGCTGTATTGATCAAGAAATATAATTTAAAAGAATCGGGAAGGCGAATCAAAGCACATGCAGATACATGGTCATGAAAATGTGTGTGGAGGAACAATGAATTGGGACCAGCCTAAGATACACTCAATCCACCACTGCTGCTCCCCAGTCTGGCACCATATCTCTCAACTGTCCAGATTTTTGTATCACATTTCTGGTTTGTTCCTCATAAAATTTGTGATTTTCAGGCAAATCACTGAGGACTGAAGTTTGTAAATAATGACACACATTTGAATTTCAGACTTCATATCTTTCAGAATATATATGCTAATACAAATTCTGTTATTCTAGCAACTTTCTAAGTTTATAATAGTAATATTTAAAATATGTCCCTGTTTCTGGGCTCTGTTCCCCATTATTTTAGACTCTGCTCAGCTTTCTTATGCTAAAAGGTTGAGACGTATGCCTGGCACCCCTCAATGCTATATTGTGGACAAAAATTAAAACAAAAAGAAAGGTCAATTCTCCAGTTTGGTGCTCCATCTGTCCTGACAAATATGACTTTAACATAGTAGTCGTACACGTGGAACTGACAACTTGGCATGCAGAAACCTGAGAGATATACATAGAGACATTTAAGAATGCCCCACACATGTTACACATGCAGGAAAGTCACTAGGCCTAAGTGGAATCCTTCCTTCACCTCAAATTATTGCTACAAAGAAAGAAAAGATAATTGTCTTCAGTAATTGGTTAAATGACTGGTGTTATTCCATGTGGATCCTAAATGTATCAGTACTGGACAAGATGCTTTTTAGTCCAGATTGCTTTGCTAAGAATGGCCTCTACACCTCTCATTTCAAGGCTTTTGCATACTGGCTGAAGCCATTGCTGTCCTCTGTGCCTCTTCTAGGCAGAGCTCAATTAATGGACATTCCAATGTAACTAAGATATCAGCCCTGAAGTTGTATCACAGTAAGGAATCTCACCTTAATGACAAAAGTCTAAACAATAAATTGCTACATCTTGAGGCACTCCTACACATCCATGTCTGCATAGTTACTGACATTTGATTTAAATGCAAAGACAATACTATCAATATTCCAGGGTTTTGCATGTCTCAGGCTTTCATTCTGAATGGCAACTGTGATGTAATCTCCATATTTGTTAATGAACATATTAACCTCAGGCATATCCCTAGAGACTTACAAACTGAAATCACTTAATTACACATCACTCCATGCAGGATTAATTATCAAATAATAGTTTATTACAGAACACTTTCTTTGTCCTCTGATGACCGTGTAAAATTTCTTAGTGCTCTAGACAGTCTCCCTTTTAACAAAAACTCACTTATTTTGGGTGACTTTTGCTACCCTTCAATAAACTGGGACAACTATACCTCATATGTAGGATATGCTCAAAAATTCCTGGAATTAAAAAAATTATCTTGAGCAACTGCTAAATAAATCTACTAGAGGACATTGCATTCTAGTCCTGATTCTTACAAACATGGCCCCCTTTTACATTGCTCCTCTGGTATCCCAGTGAATTTTCACTAAAAAAATTGACTTTCTACTTTAACCTTCCAAAAGCTCCTACAGCAAAGTCCAATGAATTTAGGGATGAGAAGTATTCTAACCCCAATCTACGATGTGATAACATAGCAAATTTCACTTATGACTGCACTTACCCCCAATAATATTGAACACATTCATGACAAATTAAAAATAAACCACAGAAAACACACACACACATGCACACACACACACACACACACACACACACACACACACACACACACACACACACATGGATATATATATATATATATATATATATATATATATATATATATATATATATATATATAGATATATATATATATATATATATATATATATATATATATATATATATATATATATATATATATATATATATATAAAATAGGTATCTACATGCCCCCTGGGGATAATCTACAAGCTTTAGAAAACATACTGCACTGGTGTAATACAGCACTACCTCAGGAGACTAATATTGACTGGTTAGACTGCATCTCCCCAAACCCCAAAAACTGTATAAACTTGCACAGCTTCACACAGCTTATCCACACACCCACTAGAACCAATAAACCAACCAACAACATTCCTCTCTAAAAAGAATATTAGAGAAGGCTAATAACTACACTACTACTATGGATATGTACAAAGGTACCACTAAATGTGGCAGATGCAAACAGTGCAAGCATATAAATGATTCTAGATATATTCGACTCAAAAATATTAATTCTACCTGTATTAAGACAAGAACAGGGAATTGCAATACAAGTCGGGTGATTTATATAGCTACATGTCTTTCATGTCCTATGTATTACATAGGCAAGACAGAAAGAGTCTTAAAAAAGCGTATCTATGAGCATCTATATCGTATCCAGAAAAAGGACACTAAGAATGCTTTGTACAAACATATCCATGAATACGGTGCAGAGCATTCTTTTTGCTTTGCTATCATTGATACGATTAGGTATTCATTATTTGGGGGTAATTGGAAGATGCAATTAGCTGCCTTGGAGAGTAGATGGCAGATTTTACTGGATGCTACAAGACCCCCTGGATTAAATGAATCTATTAGTATCAAACCTTTTTTAGTCCTCTCTTAGTAAATGTTACTATTTATTTTAGTACTACATATTTATGGGGTTTGATTTTAGAATAATTAATATGTCTTTATTACATAGGGACATATCTTAGTACTATGGTTAGGTGCCATATTATAACAACATTATAAGACTTAATAAAATGTCTTTATACATTTTTTACATTTTTTACATTGCTGATATTTAAGTTCATCAATTATTATGTGTATGTGGTATTGTCCTAGGTATTGGAGAGCTTAATACATATTTTTTTCCTTTTGTAATTGTTACAACAGAGTTGATGCAACAGTTATTAGTTGCTTTATATGTACTGTATCTTTAAGAGTTTTGGCGCACTTTTTAATCTGAGTGAAGTGGTTTACGTATAAATATGAGTTTATGAGTATTTTTAAATTGTTCTGAAGAAGACTGGGTTCCAGTTGAAAGCGCTTAACTGCACTATCATTGTGGAATAAAGATTTTACACTCCTTCGTGTACGAGTTTCCTTGGAGGTTCCTGTTCTTTATCACATTTGGATATATATATATATATATATATATATATATATATATATATATATATATATATATATATATAAAATAGGTATCTACATGCCCCCTGGGGATAATCTACAAGCTTTAGAAAACATACTACACTGGTGTAATACAACACTACCTCAGGAGACTAATATTGACTGGTTAGACTGCATCTCCCCAAACCCCAAAAGCTGTATAAACTTGCACAGCTTCACACAGCTTATCCACACACCCACTAGAACCAATAAACCAACCAACAACATTCCTCTCTAGATTGGATACTTATTAATAGGCCAGAATTATACTTTCACTCTGGCTGCCTACCAGACACTCTCAGTGACCACTACCTAACCTATTTACTGAGGAACCGAACCAATCAACCCAAACAAACTACATTTAAACAAGTCAGAAACAAAAAGCACCTCAACCCCAACAAGCTCATAGATATACTAAAACACTGTAGCTGGACACCCCTGAAACATTTACCCTTGCAGGATGTAATCGACTACTTTAACTTGACCTTCCTAACTATACTAAACTCTCAAGCACCCAGTAGAAACATACGTATCAAATCAAATCACTCCCAGTGGTTAACAAAAGAAACACTGTCAATACTTAAATTGAGAGACAAGGCATGGTTAGCATGGAAGGAAACAAAGTCACGACCCACCCTACTATACTACTGTGAACTTAAGAACAAAGCAAAGCAACAAATTAAAAAAGCCAAAATTAATTACTACACTGAAATACAAACTAAGCATCGCAATAATCCACAAAGAATCTGATCAGCTATAAATAATATACTCCAACCAGGCAAAGTCAGGGCACCCCCCATATCAGTAAAAGCTCTGACAATACTGCTACCCTATTCAATAAATACTTCAGTGAAATAATACTAGCTTTATCCAACAATCAAAGACCCACACTTACCTCAACTACCGCTACCTCCATCTCCTCCCATATTAAAGCCAATTTCTCCCTGCAACCCATACCTACAGTGACAATCAAAAAACTACTTAAGAAGCTAAAACCAACCACATCATCTGCAGATAACCTGCCTGCTGAGTTCCTAAAGCTAACAGCCGAGGGTATAGCCTATGCTGTATCCATTCTCGTCAACAGGTCCAAAGTTGAACACAAAGTCCCTACCATCTGGAAATTTCTCATATTATGCCTCTTCATAAGAGAGGAACATCCACAGAACTCACCAACTACCATCCCATCTCAATATTATTCCCCCCTTTCCTAAATCCTAGAAAGGGTCATCTATATGCAAGTCTCTAACTACCTGCACACCCACAAACTACTAACCAACATCCAGCATGGCTTTGGAGCACATCATAGTACATCAACCGCTCTACTGGCTTTTACCAACACTGTCAACTATCATAGGAATAATGACAACTACGTATCCTTTATCTTCCTTGACCTATAAAAAGCCTTTGATATTGTTTCCCATAGCAAGTTACTAAATGTACTCTCTAAACTAAACTTTTGCCAAGACACTCTTGCCTGGTTCCAGGACTACCTGACTGGACGACAACAAGCAGTCTCTTGGCAACAGACCTTATCACCATTATTACCTGTGACACAAGGTGTCCCCCAAGGCTCGATCTTAAGTCCACTGCAGCCCTTATCACCATTATTACCTGTGACACAAGGTGTCCCCCAAGGCTCGATCTTAAGTCCACTGCAGCCCTTATCACCATTATTACCTGTGACACAAGGTGTCCTCCAAGGCTCGATCTTAGGGCCATTACTCTTTTCCTTATTTACAAACAACCTTCACACCTCAACCCCTCAAGCCTCTCTCATCCAATATGCGATGATTAGACAGTAATATCTGCCGCTCCCACAATACAGGAACTACAGACCTTAACTCAATAATCCTTCATTGCAGTTGAAATCTGGCTTACTAACACCCAACTAATATTAAATCCCAAAAAAAAAACAAAACTTATGATTTTCCAACCCACTAAATCAACCTTAACATCTAATACCTTTAACATTATGTCACTAAACAATACCATTATCTCCCAAACTCCGCATACCAAACTCTTAGGTATCGAAATTGACAGCAACGTAAAGTTCGACAATTATATTTCACAAACAGTTAAAAAAATACACAAAAAATTAGGAGCCCTATATCAGAACAAACAGTACTTCATGCAAAATACTAAAGCTACCATTGCCCAGTCTCACCTAATCTCTACTCTCCTATATGCAGCCCCCATATTCACAAACCTAAAGAAATCTGAGCTTGCAAAACTTGAATCTTGCTACAGTAAAATTGCCAGGTTCGCTTCAGACTTACCTGCTAGAGCTCTCCATTGTGTGGCTCTCAAACAACTGAACTGGCTAGAGCTCCCACACCCCCTTCATTATAACCAGTTTAACTATGGCCCACAAAATACTATATGAACCTGAAAATACACCTGCCCTACAAAGTTTACTTCAGCCCTGTGTCACCAATAGAATGTTAAGATCTACTAACAAACATCATATAAAAATTGGCATAAGCAAAAAACAAGCAGGGGACTCCCTCTTCATAAATTATATTGGCAAAATCTAGGCTGCACTGCCAGACAATATTACATCCATTACATCTCTTGTCCAGTTTAAAACAACCCTAAAAAATCATTGGGACTTACTGTAACCTCTAGTCCTACTTATTATTTAGGCCCCTTCAATTAAACAGTACTCAAACTGCTGTATTTCATATACAAGGTAACTCAGAACCATCTTATCCAATTTCTCCCTACTTTTTCCTAAGTAAAGCATTGTGTTATAATAAAATCTGATGTTGTTGTAGTTCTCACATAATGTTATACCTCTTACTCCTAAGGTTATCAAGGTGTTATAATGTTCTGATGCTTAAACTTAGGAATATTGTAATTAAGGTCAAATCTCAGGGACCTTTACAACCAATGTGTCAATCATTGTAACTTTTTGTACAATACAATCTTACAAATGTAATAACCATAAAGACTAAAGACTACCTGAATGTATATTACTTGTATGTAAACTATATGTATGTAAACTAACTTTATGTAAACTACCTGTAGTTAAGCTACTGATACTAGTTATCTCTGATTGTCTTTTGTTTCATGTGGAGCTTTTCTCCCCAGGCCTTCACTGAAAATGGGCATGTGTCCATTAGGACATTTCCGGTAAACAAATGCAAAATAAAATAAATAAATACAATGTTAATACAACATGAAGTTTCACTAAGGAATTCTACATCCATTTAGAAAAGTGTATAGTGATAGCTGTCTCTAGCAGGACTGAGTGTCATGGGGAAATTCAAAAACAAATAACCCTTGTGGTTCACCACCATAAATATATTATGCACCTAAAGAAATAAACCCCTTAAGTTATTTAGTAAATCCACATTCTAATTTCTCAAAGATAATATCAAAAGTATTACAAAAAAACTTGAGCACTGTAAGGTCCAGTCAACAAGCCCACAAACTTACAATGGCCTCTAAAGTCAATGATAGTTATTAATCCTTGTTTAGCTACATTACAAAACTAAAGTGCATTCTCCTACATTGCTTAGAATGTATTCATAATAGGCCTCCCATTCTGACCCAGCTGGCATTGTTAATGTGTTTATGAACATATTTAGTGCTAACTTCACCACTGAGACTTTTGTTCAAAGTCACAAAACGTCTGAATTCCTTACTCCCCCAATTATCTCTAAAGGTCATTTACTGAAAGTGCTGTCAAAGACCAGAAATAATTCTTCTATAGGACCTGACAACATACCAGGTTGCTTAATTAATAGCATTAAACATGCCCTTGCAGTCACACCCCTCAAACTACTTAACTTAAGTTAAGCTACTGGTTTCATCCTTGATGAGTGGTGCACAGCAGTGATGATGCTCCTCCATAAATGTGGCCTTGCAACCAACTCAGGTAATTACAGACCTATAAGCCTTAAAAGCCACATCTACAAAGCCATAGAACATATCTTAACTGACCTCATAAACTATGATATCAAGAATATTGTTAGACTTGACCCCCAAAAGCTTGTTATTGTGAAGGGTAGATCATGTCTATTTAATCTGGTAATTTTTTTCAAAAATGCTACAGAGGCAGTAGATGGTGGCCATGATGCACATATGGTGAATCCTGACTTAGCCAAGGCCTTCAACACCATTTGCCACTTTGGTATCATACAAAAGCTAAATGTTTTAAAAATTGATGGTTATGTGGTAAGATGGACAGCAAACTGGCTGAATGACAGAATCCATACAGTGCGAGTTGCAGGTGTCTCATAAGAAACTATGAAAGTGACCAACAGGGACCCACAAGGCTGACATCACATTACATTATTTAGAGTGCTATACTCCTGAGTCTATTGGCCTTTTTAACAAGAAGTTAAATTGAGGTTTCAGCTCCTGAACTGGTTGTAGCGCTGGTGTATGCAAACAACCCCATGGCACCAATCAAAAAATATAGGAAGTTCCCTGATGACCTAGCCAAATTTCCCCTAATTGAAGAAATACCACCTTTAGTCTGTCCTGAAAAGAAGCCATTAGCCGAGTGGGCTAGAGTTGGTTAACAACGGGCACGTAAAATAAATTTAGCCCAGCTAACTGCCAAAGGGATTTCATCAAGGTCTAAAGAGATGATCACTTCCTCAAGCTCAGCATTGATTAGGCCAGTTATCGAGTACAACTCCTTTTTTGGATTTAACTCATATATCAAACAATTAGTAAGGCCAAAAAGGTTCTTAATTAAAAAGATTACAGGTCTAAAGTTCCTGAGATACAAGGAGATACTGGAAGCTCTATCCTATTACTCAGTGTCTTAGAGATTTTTGTGGATAGATCTCTGTCTCACTTTCTACACAAACAGAGACATGATTGTCATAAGCCTTCTGTTTCTCTCCAAGTACAATATTTCCACCATTATTAGACTCAGGGACCTTTATCTTTAACAAGAGATAAATAACAGTTTTATAAGCCCAGTACCTCCCAAACCTTGGGAATAAACTTTGTCTGAATATTAGGTAGTGTGACTCACAATCTTCCTTTAAACAAAAACTAGATGACTGGATGGGTATCTACATATTTACTCCAGG